>NC_088423.1:85119034-85226534 GCF_034236695.1 Oncorhynchus nerka
TTAATTCAAGGCTTAACTAGTTTCTGATAGCTGTTAATAACACAGTGAAGAACATGAGTTGATGCTGTATTTGTCCATATTTCTCATGAAAATTAATAACCAACAATGTCTTGGTGAGTATGAGGTTGTCGTTGTTGTTTCTGGGTTTTTGAGTGGATATTTGATATTTGCCATTCCTTACACAGACCCATAACAGCTATGGGGAATATTTTTCAGTGAGTTGTCAGATTTCAGACGAACCATCCAAGCCCAAACTTTTACATTTTAACCGCTTGGCAGGCAGGAGTTGAACGAACAAGACAATTAAGTAATATTATTTGAAATATTGACAACTCAACCCAAAAATATATCTATCTGAGGACTTCATTGACTTCTGATTTAACTGTTCTGAGGCTTTTAAATCATTGTAAAAGCAACACTGTAAGAAGAACCTTTTACCCCCCCCCCCCCCCCGGGTGAAGTCAGTAATCACTGTTCTAATTGGTCCCCCTGTCATGTCTCTCCTCTGTCGATGTCCGCCATTGGCTGTGGGATTGCTTCAGGGCAGCAACAGTGATCTGATTGGCTGGGACAGGAGGGATCCCCACCAATCACAGTGGGATGCAAAACATATTTACATTTAAATATATATTTAAAATGACTTCTTAGCTAACCATAAATATCTCCACACTCAGTAACATCCGAACTCAGGGTTTTAATATGTACTAGTAATGCCTGACTCAGATTGTATTGTTACTTGATAATGCCTGCAGCAACCCGAGCAGAATAGCGGTGCATGTTGACCACTTACACTTACATCAACACTCTGGGTTCATGTAGAGGTGACATCCCCCTGCTTACAGAACCCATGGCTGCCCCAAACATGGCTGAACCAACACAATACCATGGTCATGGATGCCCCATGGATCTTTACCATAGCTGGGCTGTAGACACGGCTAGACCTGGGCCGGACAGCCCGCTGGCTGGAGACCTACTGGGCATGCAGGCTTCCCCAACCCAACCTCCAGACGAAAATGTGTGCAGGGCACGACCTTGTAGGAAAGGGGGAAATGTTGTCGGCACGTTTATTCTACCTATAAAGACACATTTACATCAAGAGGTTAGGTTGGGTTTCCCAGTGGGCAAAACTCGTTGAAAGGGTATAAACTGGATGTAATGACATCATTTCAATCAGCGTGACGTAATTACAACCATATTACAACAAATACATATTTTCCAGTGGAATAAATCATTGGAAATTGTTTCAATAAAACAAGATTACAACCAAACTGGTTATAATGATGTAATTTAAACTAATATGATGTCATTACAACTATATTACAACCAAGGTTGTTTTAGTTGTAAACTGGTTGTAAGGATGGCATCATATCAACCAACTTTGCCCACTGTTTTTTACTCCATCCCTGCTCCAACACACCTGAGTCCACTAATCAGCTGCCTTATCGGCATCTTTGATTAGCTGAATGTGGTGTGTTAGCTTGAGCAGGGCTGGAGCAAAAGCCTGCACCTGCAGTAGCTCTCCGGGAGAAGGATTGGCCTCCCCCGGGCTAGATGATGGTAAAGACTGAGTCAATATTGTCAGCTGTCCATGTCTGCATTTTCCTATATATCTGTAACGTAATTTGGTCCAGACCTGTATGTGCTCCAGCCAACATAACATACTGTATACTGTGTGTATGGTGGCCATGACGACAGACTTCATGGGAGTTGGCTAGAGCACATGCAGATGTGGCACCAGGCTCTTCTCTAGCACAGGGGTCGGCAGCCCTGTTCCTGGACTGCCACAGGTACTGCAGGATTCTGTTCCAACTAGGCACCTCACCTGACCAACTGAGCTAATTGATCAGTTCAGTGATGGCCTAAAACCATTACACACCTGGTCTTCCAGGTTGGTTAAATCAAAAGCATGAAGCGCCTGTGGCACTCCAGGGCCAGGGCTGCCTACTAATGCCCTAGTATAATGATATATATGTAACTTTATCTCCTCTCCACACTCTTGTTTAGTGGATATTAATGTTACCATGTAATGTACATGTTAGTTAGTTAGTGTACTGTGTATGAGTCAGTGGTGTAAAGTCCAACTGGCGTCACTGTAAACGTACCAGTACCTGCGTGTACCTGTTTGTCCTGTTTGGTGTTCGTCTGTTGGTGTGTCTACCAGACTAACTAACGTGCAGAAGTGACAGCGGAAATATTATGATCAAATGCTTCATCCTACAGAGATGGGGCCAGGAGTTCTTCCCAGACCATAAGACATGACCAGGAAAGACTCTGGGCGCTAGCGGTGATAGCTAGCTGTAGTTTTGTTCCTGGTCAGGTCATGTGGTCAGGAAACAAATCACCTGGACCTATACATGTACCGAGACCAACACTACAAATACCAAGCATGAGTGCAATTCTGTAATGTTTAATGCATGTAAAGAATATGATTCTATAGATTGTAGAGCTCTAAATGACTGAGATGAATTGTTCCATAGAGCTGACTTGTAATGCATGTCACAGATTGTCTTAGCTATAGATCTCTCAGTTCAACCATGCTGTGGCTATTCTCTGTGTGACATCAGGGCGTTGTTTGAAATGGCATCCTTTTCCCTTTATAGTGCACTTCTATCAGCCCTGGCACCCTATTACCTAGAGAGTGCACTACTTTTGACCAGAGTCCTGTGGGACCTGGTCAAAAGTAATGCACTATATAGACAATAGGCCAGATCCTGGTCAAAAGTAGTGCACTTTATGGGGAATAGGGTGTCATTTGAGATAATGCCCATGTCTGCCTGCCAGACAGACAGCTTCTAATTGCATCTCTTGCTTTGTCTTTTCATTGCGTCTGTGGAAACCATCAGGCTATGGTAAGTCAAAGCCCTTTACAAAACGATAACATTATACAAAATATATCTGGGTAAGTAAGGTCTTCACTTATTGTTACGGCCTTGATAATGAACAAGAAGCTCGCTAGAGGTACATTCTTTGTAGTAGACATCCTGGGATGTCTGAATCGGACAGAGAGTTGTGTTTCCGTGACAGAGCTGTGTTCAAACACTATTTTAAATCATTTGTAAATAGTTGATCTGTGCTTGACTGAGCTTGCATGGCTTAATGGACTGATAGAATAGTCCCAAAATTCCTAACCCCGTTCCCCAACCAGCTTGCTCTCCAGAAAGACTAAAGAAAATGGTCAAAATATTTGAAAGATCTCAAATAGCATTTGAACCCACTTCTACTTCCGTGAGGGTCTGTGATGGCTGGGGCCAGGACGTTTGTTGCTCCATCTCTTATCTTCTCAGTTGGTCTGGCTGTTATGGCCGCGAACAAGACAAAGGGCTAATCTCTCTGTGCTGACTCCAAATGGCACCCTATTTCCTATAGAGTGCACTACTTTTGAGCAGCGCCCATAGTGCTCGGTCAAAATACTGTACATTACACAGGAAATATGGCATCCTTGGGAATGCATCCTGATTCTGGCTCTACAACTATAGAGACCGGCTGAAAGTGAGGAATAGACAGTTATTTCTAATGGCAGACACCACAGTGATACGATAGTCAAGTTCAGTATTAGAAGCTATTTGACCCCCCCCCCATGACCCTGCTTCTAAAGGAGAGTGACAATCCTATTGCAGTGCTAGAAAACCACTTTGTTTGATTATTAATATGGTGTCATGGTTCTTAGTTGCATTAATTTAGTCTCTCTCTCTCTCTCTCTCTCTCTCTCTCTCTCTCTCTCTGTCTGTCTACTCCCCCCTCCTCTCTCTCTCTTTCTCTCTGTCTACTCCCCCTCTCTCTCTTTCTCTCTGTCTACCCCCCCCCCGCTCTCTCTCTCTTCTTTCTCTCTGTCTACTCCCCTCTCTCTGTCTCTCTCTGTCTCTTTCTCTCTCTCTCTCTCTTTCCCAGACTCTCGCTGCTCGAAAGGCAGGCATCTCGTTCGCCCTGGTGACTAGATCGACCCTGAACAATGAGGACCTGGTAGGTCGCCCCACTCACTGCCTGCATGTAAATCACTGGACAATCAGATCACCCAGGGGTAAAAAGGGGGAGGGACTAATGTGATGGCCATGCATAAAGGCAAAAGCACTGCCACGGGGGGTTAAGGGGGCACACAGAGTTGGGGGTTGGGGAGCTTTGACACATACAGACATGGACCCCTGCAGTCATGTTAAAACTGTCAGTGTGTGTGTGTGTGTGTGTGTGTGTGTGTGTGTGTGTGTGTGTGTGTGTGTGTGTGTGTGTGTGTGTGTGGGTGGGTGGGTGGGTGGGGGTGCTTTCATTGTGTCCGGCCACAAGTGTGTGTGTGTTCAGAGATGAATGTCACAAGAGCTGCTTGACTAGACTAAATGACTAGATTAGGCTGTTTCATCACTGTAGAGAGTAGATTAGCTTTATTAGCTTGTCAGTACAGTAGGAATGAACAGGTAGAGAGTAATGCTGCTGAGAGACAATCTGCTTAATGATGAACACTGCTGTACTGTGCTGTACACGAATCAGAAAGAGAGAGAGAGAGACATTTTAATCGATGGAGGGAGAATTTGTTTTCCTTTCCGCTGACCTCCAGAGCTTTCTGCTTTAATTGATTGCAATCCTCATCTCTTAGGATAGGATGCTACATTTCCTAATATCATTAATGCCGTACCAGTAATGCTGTCTATCACAATACAGTCTATCACAGAAATGGACATTATTGTAGGTAGCTATTACGTTAATTTATAAGGTTTGTAGGTAACGTTATTACACTGTCAAAGTAATGTTCATTATATTGTTATTACAGTAATGTAGTTTTTCAAACCTCTCCCCAGGGACCCTCAGATGTTTATGCATTTTTGTTGTAGCCCTGAACTAGCTCACCTGATTGACCTATTCAAGGTCTTGATAATTAGTTGGCTAGTTGGATCAGGTGTGATAGTTTTAGAATTGTTCAAGTAAATATAATGGCTGGGGGTCCCTGAGGAGAGTTTTGAAAACCCCTGTATAAACCTCTTAAGGATCCGCCCCTTTTTTTTTTTTTTTGCCTAAAATGACAAACTCTAATCTAACTGCCTGTAGCTCAGGACCTGAAGCAAGGATATGCATATTCTTGATACCATTTGAAAAGAAACACTTTAAAGTTTGTCGAAATGTGAAATTAATGTAGGAGAATATAACACATTACATATGGCAAAAGATAATACAAAGATTAAAATAAAAAAATTTGAACCGTCATCTTTGAAATGCAAGAGAAAGGCCATAATGAATTATTCTAGCCTAGGCGCAAATTAGACTTTGGCCACTAAGATGGCCACTAGATATCAGTGTATGTGCAAACTTTTAGTATGATCCAATGAACTATTGCACATCTATTAAAAATGTTGTATCAAGACTGCCCAAATGTGCCTAATTGGTTTATTAATATATTGTCATGTTCATAACTGTGCACTCTCCTCAATAGCATGGTATTATTTCACTGTAATAGCTACTGTAAATTGGACAGTCCAGTTAGATTAACAAGCTTTCTGCCCATTTCAGATATGTCTATGTCCTGGGATTTTTTTGTTTCTTACAACCTCATGCTAATCACATTAGCCTACGTTAGCTCAACTGCCTGAGGTCGGGTCACCGATCCTGTAAAGGTTAATCAGAGTATAACTGCAGAATGTGCGATCTGTCGTCCCATGTGTAGTTGCATATTATGGGATCTGTAGTCCTTAGTGTAGCTGCAGATTGTGGGATCGGTAGTCATTAGTGTAGCTGCAGATTGGGTGATCTGTAGTCCTTAGTGTAGCTGCAGATTGTGGGATCTGTAGTCCCGAGTGAAGCTACATACAGGAGTAGTAGTCCTTTTGTGGTTTTAAGTAGGGCGAGCAGATGTTGGTGTTTTATCTGCTAAATTGACAAAAGAACATCCCTAAGAGAACTGTATCTCAGATTACACTGCAAACACCCATATGCTGCTGAGAGGAAGAGGATAGGGATGAGAGGAGAGAGGAAAGAGGGAAGAGAGATTAGAGGAGATAGGGAGGAAAGGAGAGGAAAGAGGATAGTGAGGAGAGGAGAGAGGGAAGAGGGATTAGAGGAGATAGGGAGGAAATGAGAGGGTATAAGAGGAGAGGAGGAGTAATGGAGAGAAGAGGAGAAGAGAAGAGAGGGGCATGGGAGAGGATTGAGAAACGGATGAGAGAGAAGGAGGAGAGGAAAGAAAAAAAGCAAGAGAGGGGAGGAGAGCGCAGTGACGGCGTCACAGTGAGCCAGTCGGGTGTCTCTAATGTCATTAATCCAGCAGCAGGGAGATTGACAAGCTAGTCATCTCAGGACAGATGTTTTATAGCCAACTACCCTCCTCCCCCTCTCTCCCGCTTGCCCTCCCTCTCTCTCCCTCTCTTTTATCTCTATCTCTCTTCTCTCTCTCTCCATCTCTTTTATCTAGCACCTTGCTCTCTTTTCTCTCTCTCTCTTTCTCTCCTCTCTTTCTCTTCTCTCTCTCTTTCTCTTCTCTCTCTCTCTTTCTCTTTCTCTTTTCTCTCTCTTTTCTCTCTCTCTGCTTTGCTTTTTGGAGCAGAAAGATCAGGCAGAGGATGACTGTCTGTGTGTCCATCTTCAGAAATGGAAATCTCTACATATAAAAAATGCACACTAACTGGACAATACATTGACCCCGCACATTGACTCTGTACCGGTACCCCCTGTATAAAGCCTCGCTATTGTCATTTTACTGTTGCTCTTTAATTATTTGTTACTTTATTGCTTATTTTGGGGGGTATTTTTCTTAAACCTGCATTGTTGGTTAAAGGTGTATAAGTAAGCATTTCACTGTAAGGTCTACACTTGTTGTTTAATCGGCGCATGTGACAAATAACATTTGATTTGATTTGACATTGTAAACACTGGCGTTGGGGAACTTGCCAAGTTGATATCTACCGTAGTTGGTAATTATTGACTACATATCCATTTACTATACATCTATAAGCATTTCATCAGCTTGTTATAACAGGTCCCAAACACAATATTAAAGGTTCATGGAATAGATCCTTAGCATATCTATACCGCATTCATGTCCTTCTATGCAAGAGCTCATATTTATCTTAATAATAGATGCATTATAACAATGACAGCGTAGTGTCATCATTATGTCTGTTATCCGAAGTGTGCTTCTTCCATACCAGTGTTAGTGAATATATAGCCTGCACCAGCTCCATGTCCCTCACCGGCCGGTATAGGCCAAAGATTTACCTTCTTCTTTTTCAATGGTGCTTGAAGATTCTGCCACGCTGGTATGGCAGAAGCACACTTTTGAGAACAGCCAAAACGATGACACCACTCTGTTAATGTAATGATGTATCTATTAAGATACCTAAATATGAGCTCTTGCATAGCATGACATGAATGCGTTGTAGATATGCTATGGATATATTTTGTTAATATTATATTATTATTTGTTGACAATGCGGTTGGGACCTGTTATAACATGTTCATGAAATGCTTTTTTTCATGAAATGCTTATAAATGTGTAATAAACGCATTATGGTTGTAGTCAAAGTAAACCAGACAGTAAACCAGACTCAGTCTCAGTCTCTCCCTCTCTCTCTCTCTCCCCCCCCTCTCTCTCTCTCTCTCTCTCTATGACATACAGCAGCTAGCTAGCTAGCAGCTAAAAGTCATGCAGACAGCTGGTAGCTGGCAGGTTTCGTTCTTAAAAGTTACAGTGAGGATGTGACTCACCTGATACTTATCCACGTCTGACAGGCCTGTATTAAACAGGACAGGGAGGAGGGGAATTAAAAATGCAGGGATAAAATATAAGAGGAATGGGTAGAGGGGGATGCTCTTATCCAGGGCTCTCCTCTGGGGCTATAGTTTTAAAGGGCTCAGCAGCCTGCTCTGTGGTGTGTGTGTGTGTGTGTGTGTGTGTGTGTGTGTGTGTGTGTGTGTGTGTGTGTGTGTGTGTGTGTGTGTGTGTGTGTGTGTGTGTGTGTGTGTGTGTGTGAGAGAGAGTACAGTAATTTATATTTGAGTGAGGTGGAGGGAAGAGAAGGAGGAGTGGAGGCTGGGAGAGGGAGAGAGAAAGAGGGAGAGAGGGGGGAGAGAGGGAGGAGAAGTACTCAATAGAGAAATCGTGGTTGTGTCAGGGAGGGCAGTATGTCACCTCTCTATGTCTCTCTCACACTGTAAAAGGCAAATTTACTGCACCCATTGATTCTTTCAGTACAGTGGATGGCAACACTCGCTAGGGATTCAAGCCTCTGCTTTCATTCTCCAGCAGAACGGCTGATCACAGCAAAACACACACACACACATCACACATGCGTGCCCGCACGTCAATTCAAAGAGCTTTATTGGCATTGGAAAAATGTTTACATTACCCAAGCAAGTGGAATAGATAATTAACAAAAGTGAAATAAACAATCAGAAAGTAACAGTAAAGATTACACTCGTAGTTTGCGTTCCATTTCAGGTCAGGGCTCAGTGCAGGCCAGTCAAGTTCTTCCACACCGAGCTCGACAAAACATTTCTGTATTATCCTCGCTTTGTGCACGGGGGCATTGTCATGCTGAAACAGGAAAGGGCCTTCCCCAAACTGTGACCACGACATTGGAAGCACAGAATATAATTTCATGCTGTAGCTTTAAAATTTCCCTTCACTGAAACTTAGGGGCCTAACCCGAACCATGAAAAAGCCCCAGACTATTATTCCTCCTTCACCAAACTTTATGGTTGGCACTATGCATTGGGGCAGGTAGAGTTCTGGCATTCGCCAAACCAAGATTAGTCCTTCGGATGGTGAAGTGTGATTCATTGCTCCAGAGAACTCATTTCCACTGCTTCAGAGTCCAATAACAGCGAACTTTACACCACTCCAGCCGATGCTTGGCATTGCGCATGGGGATTTTAGGCTTATTTGTGGCTGCTCGGCCATGGAAACCCATTTCATGAAGCTCCCGATGAACAGTTATTGTATTGACGGTGCTTCCAGAGGCAGTTTGGAACATGGAAGTAAGTGTTGCAACCGAGGACAGATACGCGCTTCAGCACTCAGTGGTCCCGTTTTGTATGCCCTACCACTTCGCGGCTGAGCCATTGTTGCCCCTAGACATTTCCACTTCACAATAACAGCACTTACAGTTGACCGGGGCAGCTCTAGCAGGGTAGAAATTTGACAAACTGATTTGTTAGAAAGGTGACATCCTGACAGTGCCACGTTGAAAGCCACTGATCTCTTCAGTAAGGCCATTCTACTGCCAATGTTTGTCTATGGAGATTGCATGACTGTGTGCTCCATTTTATACACCTGTCAGCCATGGGTGTGGCTGAAATAGCCCAATCCATTCATTTGAAGGTGTGTCCACATACTTTTGTATATAGTGTAGTAGAAGTAAGAAAGGAAAATAAATAGACAGATACATTTAGTTTGTATTTACAATGGCATTTGTGCTTCACTAGTGGCAACAGGTCACACATCTAGCTGCTGTGGTGGCACATTGTGGTATTTCACCAAATAGATGGATATGTACATTTATCAAAATTTGATTTGTTTTCAAATTCTTTGTGGGTCTGTGTAATATGAGGGAAATACAGTATGTTTCTCTGATATCGTCATTGGCAGGAGGTTAGGAAGTGCATCTCAGTTTCCACCTCATTTTGTGAGCAGTGGGCACATAGCCTGTCTTCTCTCAACAGTCAGGTATACGCCGGCCTCTCTCAATAGCATGGCTATGCTCTGTACGTAGTCAAAGCTTTCCTTAATTGTGTGTCAGTCACAGTGGTTAGGTATTCTGCCACTGTGTATTCTCTGTTTAGAGCCTAATAGCAGTCCGGTTTACTTAGTTTTTTCATTAATTACTTGACACATTAGAAATAATTATCTTTTTATTTTTGGTTGGGTCGAATTGTGCTGCTGTCCTGGGGCCCCAGGGCCAGCTTGCTGAGGGGACTCTTCTCTAGGTTCATCTCTCTGTAGGTGATGGCTTTGTTATGGAAGGTTTGGACATGCTTATAATGTCTCTTTTCTGTATTTTTATAATTAGGTATCTTCCTAATTCTGCTCTGTGTGCATTATTTTGTGTTTTACGTTGTACACAGAGGATGTAGTTGCAGAATTCTGCATTCAGTCTCAATTTGGTTTTTGTCCAAGTCTGTGCTATCTGTCACACCCTGACCTTAGAGATCCTGTTTATTCTCTATTTTGGTTAGGTCAGGGTGTGACTAGGGTGGGTAGTCTATGTTTTCTATTTCTTTGTTGGCCTGGTATGGTTCCCAATCAGCGGCAGCTGTCTATCGTTGTCTCTGATTGGGGATTATATTTAGGCAGCCTTTTCCCACCTGTTTGTGGGATCTTGTTTTTTGTGTAGCTGCCTGTGAGCAGCCCAGAACATCATGTTTTGTTTGCATTGTTTTTGGTACTGTGCTGTGTAGCCCTACTAGACATTACGTTTAGTTTTGTATTTGTTGTTTTTTCGGTGTTCATTTAATAAATTAAAATGTACCCCTACCACAATGCACCTTGGTCCGATCCTTGGTCCGATCCTATCTTGGTTGGTATTTGAGCCCCAGACCTCACATTCTTAGAGGGTAATGGGTTCTAGAACTGAAACAGTATGTTCGAAATAGGCTAATAAATAGCCTAGTGCATGGCTAGCTACTACTGCCTGCATTTATTCCAGACACAGGTTTAGATGAAGGTAGGCTAATAAATAGCCTAGTGCATGGCTAGCTACTACTGCCTGCATTTATTCCAGACACAGGTTTAGATGAAGGTAGGCTAATAAATAGCCTAGTGCATGGCTAGCTACTACTGCCTGCATTTATTCCAGACACAGGTTTAGATGAAGGTAGGCTAATAAATAGCCTAGTGCATGGCTAGCTACTACTGCCTGCATTTATTCCAGACACAGGTTTAGATGAAGGTAGGCTAATAAATAGCCTAGTGCATGGCTAGCTACTACTGCCTGCATTTATTCCAGACACAGGTTTAGATGAAGGTAGGCTAATAAATAGCCTAGTGCATGGCTAGCTACTACTGCCTGCATTTATTCCAGACACAGGTTTAGATGAAGGTAGGCTAATAAATAGCCTAGTGCATGGCTAGCTACTACTGCCTGCATTTATTCCAGACACAGGTTTAGATGAAGGTAGGCTAATAAATAGCCTAGTGCATGGCTAGCTACTACTGCCTGCATTTATTCCAGACACAGGTTTAGATGAAGGTAGGCTAATAAATAGCCTAGTGCATGGCTAGCTACTACTGCCTGCATTTATTCCAGACACAGGTTTAGGTGAAGGTAGGCTAATAAATAGCCTAGTGCATGGCTAGCTACTACTGCCTGCATTTATTCCAGACACAGGTTTAGGTGAAGGTAGGCTAATAAATAGCCTAGTGCATGGCTAGCTTCTACTGCCTGCATTTATTCCAGACACAGGTTTAGATGAAGGTAGGCTAATAAATAGCCTAGTGCATGGCTAGCTACTACTGCCTGCATTTATTCCAGACACAGGTTTAGATGAAGGTAGGCTAATAAATAGCCTAGTGCATGGCTAGCTACTACTGCCTGCATTTATTCCAGACACAGGTTTAGATGAAGGTAGGCTAATAAATAGCCTAGTGCATGGCTAGCTACTACTGCCTGCATTTATTCCAGACACAGGTTTAGATGAAGGTAGGCTAATAAATAGCCTAGTGCATGGCTAGCTTCTACTGCCTGCATTTATTCCAGACACAGGTTTAGATGAAGGTAGGCTAATAAATAGCCTAGTGCATGGCTAGCTACTACTGCCTGCATTTATTCCAGACACAGGTTTAGATGAAGGTAGGCTAATAAATAGCCTAGTGCATGGCTAGCTACTACTGCCTGCATTTATTCCAGACACAGGTTTAGATGAAGGTAGGCTAATAAATAGCCTAGTGCATGGCTAGCTTCTACTGCCTGCATTTATTCCAGACACAGGTTTAGATGAAGGTAGGCTAATAAATAGCCTAGTGCATGGCTAGCTACTACTGCCTGCATTTATTCCAGACACAGGTTTAGATGAAGGTAGGCTAATAAATAGCCTAGTGCATGGCTAGCTACTACTGCCTGCATTTATTCCAGACACAGGTTTAGATGAAGGTAGGCTAATAAATAGCCTAGTGCATGGCTAGCTTCTACTGCCTGCATTTATTCCAGACACAGGTTTAGATGAAGGTAGGCTAATAAATAGCCTAGTGCATGGCTAGCTACTACTGCCTGCATTTATTCCAGACACAGGTTTAGATGAAGGTAGGCTAATAAATAGCCTAGTGCATGGCTAGCTACTACTGCCTGCATTTATTCCAGACACAGGTTTAGATGAAGGTAGGCTAATAAATAGCCTAGTGCATGGCTAGCTACTACTGCCTGCATTTATTCCAGACACAGGTTTAGATGAAGGTAGGCTAATAAATAGCCTAGTGCATGGCTAGCTTCTACTGCCTGCATTTATTCCAGACACAGGTTTAGATGAAGGTAGGCTAATAAATAGCCTAGTGCATGGCTAGCTACTACTGCCTGCATTTATTCCAGACACAGGTTTAGATGAAGGTAGGCTAATAAATAGCCTAGTGCATGGCTAGCTTCTACTGCCTGCATTTTTTCCAGACACAGGTTTAGATGAAGGTAGGCTAATAAATAGCCTAGTGCATGGCTAGCTACTACTGCCTGCATTTATTCCAGACACAGGTTTAGATGAAGGTAGGCTAATAAATAGCCTAGTGCATGGCTAGCTACTACTGCCTGCATTTATTCCAGACACAGGTTTAGATGAAGGTAGGCTAATAAATAGCCTAGTGCATGGCTAGCTTCTACTGCCTGCATTTATTCCAGACACAGGTTTAGATGAAGGTAGGCTAATAAATAGCCTAGTGCATGGCTAGCTACTACTGCCTGCATTTATTCCAGACACAGGTTTAGATGAAGGTAGGCTAATAAATAGCCTAGTGCATGGCTAGCTTCTACTGCCTGCATTTATTCCAGACACAGGTTTAGATGAAGGTAGGCTAATAAATAGCCTAGTGCATGGCTAGCTACTACTGCCTGCATTTTTTCCAGACACAGGTTTAGATGAAGGTAGGCTAATAAATAGCCTAGTGCATGGCTAGCTACTACTGCCTGCATTTATTCCAGACACAGGTTTAGATGAAGGTAGGCTAATAAATAGCCTAGTGCATGGCTAGCTTCTACTGCCTGCATTTTTTCCAGACACAGGTTTAGATGAAGGTAGGCTAATAAATAGCCTAGTGCATGGCTAGCTACTACTGCCTGCATTTATTCCAGACACAGGTTTAGATGAAGGTAGGCTAATAAATAGCCTAGTGCATGGCTAGCTACTACTGCCTGCATTTATTCCAGACACAGGTTTAGATGAAGGTAGGCTAATAAATAGCCTAGTGCATGGCTAGCTTCTACTGCCTGCATTTATTCCAGACACAGGTTTAGATGAAGGTAGGCTAATAAATAGCCTAGTGCATGGCTAGCTACTACTGCCTGCATTTATTCCAGACACAGGTTTAGATGAAGGTAGGCTAATAAATAGCCTAGTGCATGGCTAGCTACTACTGCCTGCATTTATTCCAGACACAGGTTTAGATGAAGGTAGGCTAATAAATAGCCTAGTGCATGGCTAGCTACTACTGCCTGCATTTATTCCAGACACAGGTTTAGATGAAGGTAGGCTAATTCACTTGCCCCATCTATTGTTTCACCTTCGAGAGGAGCAACACTTCTCTCCCGACACTCATGCGTCAACATTTGTACAATAAAAAAACAATCTAGATATGTCATTTTATTTTCTAATGACCTGTCGCTCGGAAAACATGCGGAGGAGAATAAATAACTATAGCAAGCATGGGCTGGGATCACGACATAACGACAGACGTCGTCAGCATTGGAATAGCAAAGTGGACGGGAATGAACTAGATGGAACAACAATGACTAGCTATGGATTCTGATTGACACAGGATGTGTGGAGAAGGGAAGGTAAGTGAGGGAAACAGCCGCGCTTGTCGGTCTGGGGAAATGAGAGCAGAGGGAGAGCGGCTTGTTCTAATCCAATCGTTGCAGCAGGCTCAACCGATACCCCGCCCGTTTATTTAAATACAGAATAACTAGCCAATAGTTGTTTAGAGCACACATCATGTCACATTTTTTGAGTGCTGACAGCTGAAAAGTATTTGTAAACTTGTAAACTAAATTTGTAAACTTTCCTGAACCAACACTTCCACTTGATCCCCCTCCCCCTTCTAGCTCTGACTTTGCTGATAACTACTTTATTGAGGAAATGTGTTCTTACTATGCCTGTGATATGTGGTTAGCTATCACCTAGCTATCTTAAGCTGAATGCCCGAAACTGTAGGTCACTCTGAAAAAGTACATCTACTAATTACAAAAATGTAAAACCAAACCTCGGTTATAGCCCCCAAAAGGCTAGAGGTGTGTGTGTGTGTGTGTGTGTGTGTGTGTGTGTGCGCGCGTGCGCACGCTCATGCATGCGTCCATGTGTGTGTGAGTGAGTGTGATTGATAGTCTGTGGGCCACATGGTGGACTAGGGCCCTTCATATGTCTGACCTCTCTACCTATCAGCAGTGAAAGACACAGGAATATACATTTAATATAGCCAATCAATAAACAAACCCAAAACACTAATTCAAAACAGGGTGTTTATGTGGCTGTAGTAGTAAGGCTGAGGCTATGGCATGGAATGGCATGCAATGCTTGGTTGATATATACAACCATGTGTTCCTGGTGTTAGCTGATACCTTGTTCCTTTACTCTTTGATTTCTGGTAGAAATGGTTGAGTTGTGCAGTAATAAAACACACTGGTGTCATTGAGCCACTTAGCTAAAGGATGCTCTTTCAATACTAATAATGGAATGACACCCTTGCCCCTATGTACTGTGCACTACACGGAGAATATGGTTCATATGGTTCATATGGACACATAGCCCTATTAGAAAGTTGCCTACGGCTGTAGAGTAGAGGTTCAGCATAATGCACATTACTTGGAGTGTACATTATGGAGATTAGCAAATCATTATGGACTGAAATGTCAGCCTGGTCGCTCAAGAGCCACTTAAAAATCTGAAGTCTGTCCATGTACCCAGGACATGGGGAGATGCCTTCCAAACCGGCCACTAGGGGCAACGGTGAGCACTATTACCATCAAGTAGGCTTTGGTTTTGCAAGGGAGTTGTAGACAGCGGTGGCGGATAGGCGTAAGCCAAGTGCTCCGGCTCCGAGGGTTGCTTGTCCAATCCCGTTGATAGACACTTGTTTTTGTTGTTTTTGTTTAAACCCCAAATCATAACCCTTAACTTAACCATTAGGAATTAATACCTAAACTTATCCAGCACCGGTGACAGCAGTGGTGCAACCCGGTGTGCTGCTTCTATTTAACTTATTTATTTAGCCTCTATTTAACTAGGCAAGTCAGTTAGGAATATCAGGAGGACCAACCCAGGGTCCAAAACACCTAGAAATGTGATGTTTGGAGCAACTTTGAAATTTGACGTTTGGAGAAATGTGGACAAACGTCAGAATCTGAAGTAAAATTGGTCAAACCGTGAGATCTTGTTGGGAAAGTAGCCTTATTAGAAAGTAGCCTATAGCAGTGTAGGGTCAACATAATACACACTACTTGTAGTGCACTATATGGAGCATAGGATAGTGTTAAAAAGCAGCCTAAAGCTGTGTGTGGTAAGCATAATGTACACTATAAGGGTCATTTAGTATTGTGGACACAGCCATTATTATCATATTAGACGGTAGCCTATAGCGATGGGGTTTAAAGCAACCCAGTGCTATAGCTCATTTAGGTTTTAATGAGACTGGACGGACCCTGGGGACACTTGACCTTTACAGTGACCTCTGGCCTTAGACCTTCTCCCTTTACCTCTAGGGGTTTGTGTGTCTGTTTTATAATCTGACATCTGACCTCTCAATTCCACCTACTTTCTTTCTTTCTCCCCTCTCTTTTCTTCTCTATTTTTCTCGTTCTGTCTCTCTCTTCTCCTCTCTTTCTCCCTCCTCTGCCCTCCTCTCCGCGCCCTCTCTCCCTCCTCCCCCCTCTCTCCCTCCTTGGCCCTCTTCTCTTCTCCTCTTCCCCCTCTCTCTCCCTCCTCATGCTTGTATTGGACCCTCCATCTCTTCTCCTCTCCTCTCACCTTCTTTCTTCCTCCTCTGCCGTCTTCTCCTCTCCTCTCCACCCTCTCTCCTCCTCTCCAGAAACTGCATGTGTTTAGGAAGACGTTGCAGGCGTTGATCTATCCCATCTCGTCTACGACGCCTCATAACTTTGAGGTGTGGACGGCCACCGCCCCAACCTACTGCCACGAGTGTGAGGGCCTGCTGTGGGGCATCGCCAGGCAGGGTATGCGCTGCTCTGAGTGTGGTGTCAAATGCCACGAGAAGTGTCAGGATCTACTCAACGCCGACTGTCTACAGAGTAAGGAAATACACTCACACACACACACAGGCTCACTCCCAGAAACACAGGTTTGCACTCCCACTCGCTCGCACGCACGCACGCACACACGCACACACGCACGCACACACACACACACACACACACACACACACACACACACACACACACACACACACACACACACACACACACACACACACACACACACACACACACACACACACACATGCACAGGCTCACACACACACACACACACACACACACACACACACACACACACACACACACACACACACACACACGCACAGGCTCACACACACATGCACACACACACACACACACACACACACACACACACACACACACACGCACACGCACAGGCTCACACACACACACACACACACACACACACACACACACACACACACACACACGCACACGCACAGGCTCACACACACACGCACACACACACACACACACACACACACACACACACACGCACACGCACAAGCTCACACACACACGCACACACACACACACACACACACACACACACACACACACACACACACACACACACACACACACACACACACACACACACACACACACACACACACACACACACACACACAGAATATGCATTCATATGTGGTTACGGATTCAATGCAACAATGGGAAAGTTCCTATATTCCTTTAGTTGCAATTTATTCCGCTATTATTTACAATGGGAGCTATGTTAGCACTGTCCACTGTCCTGTGGTGCTGAACTTCAGAATCCACATTCTGTTGCTGTCCACTTCAAATCAAATCAAATCAAATTGTATTTGTCACATACACATGGTTAGCAGATGTTAGTGCGAGTGTAGCTTCTAGTTCCGACAATGCAGTAATAACCAACAAGTAATCTAGCTAACAATTCCAAAACTACTACCTTATAGACACAAGTGTAAGGGGATAAAGATTATGTACATAAAGATATATGAATGAGTGATGGTACAGAGCGGCATAGGCAAGATACAGTAGATGGTATTGAGTGCAGTATATACATATGAGATGAGTATGTAAACAAAGTGGCATAGTTGAAGTGGCTAGTGATACATGTATTGCATAAGGATGCAGTAGATGATATAGAGTACAGTATATACGTATACATATGAGATGAATAATGTAGGGTATGTAAACATTATATTAGGTAGCATTGTTTAAAGTGGCTAGTGATATATTTTACATCATTTCCCATCAATTCCCATTATTAAAGTGGCTGGAGTTGAGTCAGTGTGTTGGCAGCAGCCACTCAATGTTAGTGGTGGCTGTTTAACAGTCTGATGGCCTTGAGATAGAAGCTGTTTTTCAGTCTCTCGGTCCCAGCTTTGATGCACCTGTACTGACCTCGCCTTCTGGATGATAGCGGGGTGAACAGGCAGTGGCTCGGGTGGTTGTTGTCCTTGATGATCTTTATGGCCTTCCTGTGACATCGGGTGGTGTAGGTGTCCTGGAGGGCAGGTAGTTTGCCCCCGGTGATGCGTTGTGCAGACCTCACTACCCTCTGGAGAGCCTTACAGTTGTGGGCAGAGCAGTTGCCGTACCAGGCGGTGATACAGCACGACAGGATGCTCTCGATTGTGCATCTGTAGAAGTGCTTTTGGTGACAAGCTGAATTTCTTCAGCCTCCTGAGGTTGAAGAGGCGCAGCTGCGCCTTCTTCACGATGCTGTCTGTGTGGGTGGACCAATTCAGTTTGTCTGTGATGTGTACGCCAAGGAACTTAAAACTTACTACCCTCTCCACTACTGTTCCATCGATGTGGATAGGGGGGTGTTCCCTCTGCTGTTTCCTGAAGTCCACAATCATCTCCTTAGTTTTGTTGACGTTGAGTGTGAGGTTATTTTCCTGACACCACACTCCGAGGGCCCTCACCTCCTCCCTGTAGGCCGTCTCGTCGTTGTTGGTAATCAAGCCTACCACTGTTGTGTCGTCCGCAAACTTGATGATTGAGTTGGAGGCGTGCGTGGCCACGCAGTCGTGGGTGAACAGGGAGTACATGAGAGGGCTCAGAACGCACCCTTGTGGGGCCCCAGTGTTGAGGATCAGCGGGGTGGAGATGTTGTTGCCTACCCTCACCACCTGGGGGCGGCCCGTCAGGAAGTTCAGTACCCAGTTGCACAGGGCGGGGTCGAGATCCAGGGTCTCGAGCTTGATGACAAGCTTGGAGGGCACTATGGTGTTAAATGCCGAGCTGTAGTCGATGAACAGCATTCTCACATAAGTATTCCTCTTGTCCAGATGGGTTAGGGCAGTGTGCAGTGTGGTTGAGATTGCATCGTCTGTGGACCTATTTGGGCGGTAAGCAAATTGGAGTGGGTCTAGGGTGTCAGGTAGGGTGGAGGTGATATGGTACTTGACTAGTCTCTCAAAGCACTTCATGATGACGGAAGTCAGTGCTACGGGGCGGTAGTTGTTTAGCTCAGTTACCTTAGCTTTCTTGGGAACAGGAACAATGGTGGCCCTCTTGAAGCATGTGGGAACAACAGACTGGGATAGGGATTGATTGAATATGTCCGTAAACACACCAGCCAGCTGGTCTGCGCATGCTCTGAGGGCGCGGCTGGGGATGCCGTCTGGGCCTGCAGCCTTGCGAGGGTTGACATGTTTAAATGTTTTCCTCACGTCGGCTGCAGTGAAGGAGAGTCCGCATGTTTTAGTTGCGGGCCGTGTCAGTGGCACTGTATTGTCCTCAAAGCGGGCAAAAAAAGTTATTTAGTCTGCCTGGGAGCAAGACATCCTGGTCCGTGACGGGGCTGGTTTTCTTTTTGTAATCCGTGATTGACTGTAGACCCTGCCACATACCTCTTGTGTCTGAGCCGTTGAATTGAGATTCTACTTTGTCTCTATACTGACGCTTAGCTTGTTTGATTGCCTTGCGGAGAACTGTTTGTATTCGGTCATGTTTCCAGTCACCTTGCCCTGATTAAAAGCAGTGGTTCGCACTTTCAGTTTCACGCGAATGCTGCCATCAATCCACGGTTTCCGGTTTGGGAATGTTTTAATCGTTGCTATGGGAACGACATCTTCAACGCACGTTCTAATGAACTCGCTCACCGAATCAGCGTATTCGTCAATGTTGTTGTCTGATGCAATACGGAACATATCCCAGTCCACGTGATGGAAGCAGTCTTGGAGTGTGGAATCAGATTGGTCGGACCAGCGTTGAACAGACCTCAGTGCGGGAGCTTCTTGTTTTAGTTTCTGTCTGTAGGCAGGGATCAACAAAAGGGAGTTGTGGTCAGCTTTTCCGAAAGGAGAGCGGGGCAGGGCCTTATATGCGTCGCGGAAGTTGTAATAGCAATGATCCAAGGTTTTTCCAGCCCTGTTTGCGCAATCGATATGCTGATAAAATTTAGGGAGTCTTGTTTTCAGATTAGCCTTGTTAAAATCCCCAGCTACAATGAATGCAGCCTCCAGATATATGGATTCCAGTTTGCAAAGATTCAAATAAAGTTCTTTCAGAGCCATCGATGTGTCTGCTTGGGGGGGAATATATACGGCTGTGATTATAATCGAAGAGAATTCCCTTGGTAGATAATGCGGTCGACATTTGATTGTGAGGAATTCTAAATCAGGTGAGCAGAAGGACTTGAGTTCCTGTGTGTTGTTGTGGCAACACCACGTCACGTTAACCATGAAGCATACGCCCCCGCCCCTCTTCTTACCAGAAAGATGTTTGTTTCTGTCGGCGCGATGCGTGGAGAAACCAGCTGGCTGGACCGACTCCGATAGCGTCTCTCCAGTGAGCCATGTTTCTGTGAAGCAAAGAACGTTACAGTCTCTGATGTCCCTCTGGAATGCTACCCTTGCTCGGATTTCATCAACCTTGTTGTCAAGAGACTGGACATTGGTGAGGAGAATGCTAGGGAGTGGTGCACAATGTGCCCGTCTCCGGAGTCTGACCAGAAGACCGCTTCGTTTTCCCCTTTTACGAAGTCGTTTTTTGGGGTCGCCGGCTGGGATCCATTCCGTTGTCCTGGGTGAAAGGCAGAACACAGGATCCGCTTCGCGAAAGTCATATTCTTGGTCGTACTGATGATGCGTTGACGCTGCTCTTATGTTCAGTAGTTCTTCTCGACTGTATGTAATGAAACCTAAGATGACCTGGGGTACCAATGTAAGAATGTAAGAAATAACACGTAAAAAAACAAAAAACTGCATAGTTTCCTAGGAACACGAAGCGAGGCGGCCATCTCTGTCGGCGCCGGAAGTGGTGCTGAATCGCAGATGCCTGCTTTTACAGCTTGTTTGTTTTACTCCATATACCATATACAAGCTGCCGTGTGTGTGTGTGTGTGTGTGTGTGTGTGTGTGTGTGTGTGTGTGTGTGTGTGTGTGTGCGTGCGTGCGTGCGTGCGTGCGTGCGTGCGTGCGTGCGTGCGTGCGTGCGTCCGTCCAGCTGTTGGCTCCAGCCTTACAGGGAGGGTGTCTCCTCTGACTCTCAGTATGACATTACTCTCTGCCTCCCAGCCTGCTTTGAAGTGTAGCTAGCTCTCAAATGTGTTTGTGTTTGCACTAAAACACACCCACACCCTCTCCATCTTGCTACCGTAATGTTTATTTAAACTGATTCCCTCTGTTGTACAGTAGCAGGTCATGTTTTGGGTAGTATCTAGAGGTTTATCCTAGTGTGTTTTGATTGGATGACAGTAGAGGTGTGACACGTTAGCCCCAGGACCGTCACTCTCTGTAACTGGATTAGCTCCACTCTGAATGATAGAACTCTCTGTGTGCGTCCCAAATGGCCCTCTATTCCCTACATACTGCACTACTTTTAGTACTGCACTACGTTTAGTACTGCACTACTTTTAGTACTGCCCTATGTAGGAAAACAGCGTAATTTGGGATGAATACATAGTGTTTTATTCAAATGATGATTCATATTTAATTTGATTTCAATCGCAGTTCATGACCTCGTCAAAGATGACAGGCGAGATAACTCGATTAGAGGAGGAGAAAGTAGGGGTGAAAAAGAGCGAGAGGGAGGGGAGGGGAGAGAGGGAGAGGGAGGGAGGGGGAGGGAGGGGAGAGAGGGGAGAGGGAGGGAGGGGAGAGAGGGGAGAGAGGGGAGGGGAGAGGGAGGGAGGGAGGGAGGGAGGGGAGAGAGGGGAGAGGGAGGGTCCAATAAAAGCATGAGGAGAAAGCAGAAGTGTGTGTTTGAGAGATGGGCCATAGCCAAGGTCTTTCTAACCCCTACCCCCTACTCTCACACACAAACATACAGAATAAAGGATGCTTCTAACTGTATTCTAATCACAGACAGTATTTGTAACATTCTCCTCCTACAACAACTGCTTCCCATTGTGTTCTAGGGACAAGATACCCAAAAGAGAAAGGTAGAGAAAGAGAGACAGAGTCCACAAAGAGCACGTGAGAAAGTTATCTGTGTGTTTGATAGATGGGCCAGAGGAAATCTAAGGGTGGTGGACAAGAGTTCTAAGCACAATGCTGTAACCTAATTTGTAATGGTGTGGTTTTTTTCTGTGTGTGTGTGTGTGTGTGTGTGTGTGTGTGTGTGTGTGTGTATTTTCCTGTGTGTGTGTGGTGTTCTAGGGGCGGTGGAGAAGAGTTCTAAGCATGGCGCTGAGGACAAGACCCTGAACATCATCATGGCCATGAAGGAGAGGATGAAGATCAGGGAGAAGAACCGTCCTGAGGTGTTTGAGGTCATCCAGGAGATGTTTGGGATCTCTAAAGAGGACTTCACTGGACACCTGAAGACCGCCAAGCAAGCAGTGCTGGAGGGAACATCCAAGTGGTCCGCCAAGATCAACATCACAGGTTAGTAGTACCAACACTAAGAACTAAGCCCTCGCCCCTAACCAAGCAAGCTAGACTGGAGGGAACCTCCTAGTGGTCCACCAAGATCAACATCCCAGGTTAGTAGTACCAAACACTAAGAACTAAGCCCTCGCCCCTAACCAAGCAGGCTAGACTGGAGAGAACCTCCTAGTGGTCAACCAAGGTCAACATCACAGGTTAGTAGTACCAACACTAAGAACTAAACCCTCGCCCCTAACCAAGCAAGCTAGACTGGAGGGAACCTCCTAGTGGTCAACCAAGGTCAACATCACAGGTTAGTAGTACCAACACTAAGAACTAAGCCCTCGCCCCTAGCCAAGCAGGTTAGACTCGAGGGAACCTCCTAGTGGTCAACCAAGGTCAACATCACAGGTTAGTAGTACCAACACTAAGAACTAAGCCCTCGCCCCTAACCAAGCAAGCAGTGCTGGAGGGAACCTCCTAGTGGTCAACCAAGGTCAACATCACAGGTTAGTTGTACCAACACTAAGAACTAATCCCTCGCCCCTAGCCAAGCAAGCTAGACTGGAGAGAACCTCCTAGTGGTCCACCAAGATCAACATCACAGGTTAGTAGTACCAACACTAAGAACTAAGCCCTCGCCCCTAACCAAGCAAGCTAGACTGGAGGGAACCTCCTAGTGGTCAACCAAGGTCAACATCACAGGTTAGTAGTACCAACACTAAGAACTAAGCCCTCGCCCCTAGCCAAGCAGGTTAGACTGGAGGGAACCTCCTAGTGGTCAACCAAGGTCAACATCACAGGTTAGTAGTACCAACACTAAGAACTAAGCCCTCGCCCCTAGCCAAGCAGGCTAGACTGGAGGGAACCTCCTAGTGGTCAACCAAGGTCAACATCACAGGTTAGTAGTACCAACACTAAGAACTAAGCCCTCGCCCCTAGCCAAGCAGGCTAGACTGGAGGGAACCTCCTAGTGGTCAACCAAGGTCAACATCACAGGTTAGTAGTACCAACACTAAGAACTAAGCCCTCGCCCCTAGCCAAGCAGGCTAGACAGGAGGGAACCTCCTAGTGGTCCACCAAGATCAACATCACAGGTTAGTAGTACCAACACTAAGAACTAAGCCCTCGCCCCTAGCCAAGCAGGCTAGACTGGAGGGAACCTCCTAGTGGTCAACCAAGGTCAACATCACATCTTAACACAATCACTGAGGCCTGGTGCTGGGAAGGTTTGATGTAAATGTAAATGTTTGCTGGACTATAATACATGTCTTCAGATCGTCTTGAGCAAGGCACATAGCTGGAAGGGTGATCCACCACTGTGGCTGATTCTGTGCTCCGCCCTATAGGTGATGTGTGTGTGTATTACCTTGCAGCGGTGCGACTAGAGCATACAGTTCCTCTGGGCTAAATTACACCAGGTTGGGCTGAGCTGAGATATATTATTGCCCAGCTAGCATTCCTGCCATTCCTTGTGTGTGTCAATCAATCCCCAAGAGACTGAGACAGAGAGAAAAACTGCCTCCCGCTCCCATCTATCTCTATGGCCTTATCCAACGTCCTGTTTAGGAACCGACTTATTGACTCTTTATTTATGTATTATTTATTTGATGAACACAGACACACATTGATTGTGTAGCACTTTGGCGGTAGATAGATAGGCAGCCGTGAGATGTGAATGTTCTGCATCAGCTAACTGCTACATCCCAGCCCTGGATCAGTGGATTTGTATAGACTGCTATAGGAAGGAGAATACAGTATACTTAATAAACTCCCTCTCTCCATCACTGCTTTTTTCCATCTTTCCACCCTTACCCCTCTCCCTCTCTATATCTCTCACCCCCTCTCTCTATCTGTCTCTTTCTCTCTCCCTTTTTCTCTCCATCACTCAGCTCTGTAGTTGCGGTACATTTTACTACATTATACAGAGCCAACATAGACATCAGCCGTTCTCTGCCTCTTTCCAACTCTTTCCACTCCTCCCTCTCCCTTTCCACATCACCGTCTCTCTCTCCTCTACCCCTCTCTCTCTCCCCCTTTTCTCCCTTTCCACTCCTCCCTCTCCCTTTCCACATCACCCTCTCTCTCTCCCCTTTTCTCCCTTTCCACTCCTCCCTCTCCCTTTCCACAACACCCTCTCTCTCTCCTCTACCCCTCTCTCTCTCTCCCCCATTTCTCCCTTTCCACTCCTCCCTCTCCTTTCCACATCACTCTCTCTCTCTCCTCTACCCCCTCCCCCCTTTTCTCTCTTCCACTCCTCCCTCTCCCTTTCCACATCACCCTCTCTCTCTCCGCTACCCCTCTCTCTCTCCCCCTTTTCTCCCTTTCCACTCCTCCCTCTCCCTTTCCACATCACCCTCTCTCTCCTCTACCCCTCTCTCTCTCCCTCTTTTCTCTCTTTCCACTCCTCCCTCTCCCTTTCCACATCACCCTCTCCCTTTCCACATCACCCTCTCTCTCTCCGCTACCCATCTCTCTCTCCCACTTTTCTCTCTTTCCACTCCTCCCTCTCCCTTTCCACATCACCCTCTCTCTCTCCGCTACCCTTCTCTCTCTCCCTCTTTTCTCCCTTTCCACTCCTCCCTCTCCCTTTCCACATCACCCTCTCTCTCTCTGCTACCCCTCTCTCTCTCCCCTTTTCTCCCTTTCCACTCCTCCCTCTCCCTTTCCACATCACCCTCTCTCTCTCCACTACCCCTCTCTCTCTCCCCCTTTTCACATCACCCTCTCTCTCTCCGCTACCCCTCTCTCTCCCCCCTTTTGTCCCTTTCCACATCACCCTCTCTCTCCTCTACCCCTCTCTCTCTCCCCCTTTCTCCCTTTCCACTCCTCCCTCTCCCTTTCCACATCATCCTCTCTCTCTCCTACCCCTCTCTCTCTCCCCCTTTTCTCCCTTTCCACTCCTCCCTCTCCCTTTCCACATCACCCTCTCTCTCTCCACTACCCCTCTCTCTCCTCTACCCCTCTCTCTCTTCGCTACCCCTCTCTCTCTCCCCCTTTTCTCCCTTTTCACTCTCTCTCTGTCATTTCCTCCCTATCTCTGTCTATCCCCTGTATCCCCTCGCTCTCTCCCTCTCATCCCCTCTCCCCCCTCTCTCTCATTGTATTGTAGTTCTTGCTGCTGGGGGCAACACAAGGCTGTAGCTTCTTATTTGTGGTGTCTTTGAGAGCCCGGCCCACCAGTCTCTGTCAACGACAGCAGAGGGGCTGGCTGGGGGAGTTATGTACCATGAATAATACAGAGTGTCACTCATACATATTTAATGTCCAGTGTCCTTTTACCTTTTATGGGGCTGGGAATTACTACTTCCTGTCTGAGATGGATGGTTAAGGGTGTGTTGAGCAGGGTGTGTGGAGCAGGGTGTGTGGGGGGAGCTGTTAATGGGGTATAGGTTGTGTGTCTTGAACGCACCAATTTGTAAGTCGCTCTGGATAAGAGCGTCTGCTAAATGACTTAAATGTAAATGTATGTAATGTGTCTGTGTTGGTGAGGGTGTGTGTCTGTGTGTGTGTGTGCCTCATCTATAGCCTGGGAAGAAAAATAGTCTCTGCAAGAGTAGCTAACCTAAGTATATTTTGTCTTTCAGCAAGTAGTTGTTGTTGGTATAGTCTGGCTAGGGCATTTTATTGAACCTTTATTTAACTAGGCAAGTCAGTTAAGAACAAATTATTATTTACAATGACGGCCTACCAAAAGGCAAAAGTTCTCCCACAGGGGCTGGGATTAAATGAAAATATAGGACAAATGTCAAGTTGAAAATGCAACATATCACACGAATTGCAAAATCTAAAAGCTATAATATGTAACTTTTTGGCCGACCTGACCAAATTCACATAAAAATGTGAGTTATAGATCTGTCATTCTTATTGAAAGCAAATTTAAGACGCGGTAGATCTGTTCTATGTGCAGAGATTCTATGCTTCCTGTTGTTAAGTTTAGTGTTTGCATCTTTTACCATCGGTTTTGCATACCAGCTTCAAACAGCTGAAAAACTATATTTTGGGTTATTGAAAACATGTTTAACAGAGATTTAGATGGTACAATGATTCTCTAAAGTATACACTGAGTGTACAAAACATTAGGAAACACCTTCCAAATATTGAGTTGCCGTCCCCTTTTGCCTTCAGAACAGCCTCAATTCATAGGGGTATGGACTCTCTGCAAGGTGTCGAAAGTGTTCCACAGGGATGGTGGCACATGTTGACTCAAAAGCTTTCCACAGTTGTGTCAAGTTGGCTGGATGCCCTTTGGGTGGTGAACCGTTCTTGATACACATGGGAAACTGTTTAGTGTGAAAAACCCAGCAGCATTGCAATTCTTGACACACTCAAACCAGTGCGCCGGGTACAAACTACCATACCCCGTTCAAAGGCACTTAAATATTCACCCTCTGAATGGAACACATACACAATCCATGTCTCAATTGGCTCGAGGCTTACAACTCCTTATTTAACCTGTCATCTCCCCTTCATCTACACTGATTGAAGAGGATTTAACAAGTGACATCAATAAGGGATCATAGCTTTCACCTGGATTCACCAGCTGGCCATGCTTTCCTCCTGGCTACCCCAACCCCGGCCAACAGCTCCACACCCCCACAGCTACTTGCCCGAGCCTCCCCAGCTTCTCCTTCACCCAAATCCAGAATCCAGATAGCAGATGAAAGAGCTGCAAAACCTGGACCCCTACAAATCAGCTGGGCTAGACAATCTGGACCCTCTCTTTCTAAAAAGTATCCGCAGCCATTGTTGCAACCCCTATTACCAGTCTGTTCAACCTCTCTTTCGTATTGTCTGAGATCCCTAAAGATTGGAAAGCTGCCGCGGTCATCCCCCTCTTCAAAGGGGGTGACACTCTAGACCCAAACTGTTACAGACCTATATCCATCCTGCCCTGCCTTTCTAAAGTCTTCAAAAGCCAAGTTAATAAACAGATCAATTACCTTTTCGAATCCCACCGTACCTTCTCCACTGTGCAATCCGTTTTCCGAGCTGGTCATGGTTGCACCTTAGCACACTCAGGGTACTAAACGATATCATAACCGCCATTGATTTTTAAAAAACAGTACTGTGCAGCGGTCTTCATCGATCTGGCCAAGGCTTTTGACTCTGTCAATCAACGTATTCTTATCGGCAGCCTCAATAGCCTTGGTTTCTCAAATGACTGCCCTGCCTGGTTCACCAACTACTTTGCAGACAGAATTCAGTTTGTCAAATCGGAGGGCCTGTTGTTCGGACCTCTGGAAATCTCTATGGGGGTACCACAGGGTTCAATTCTCGGGCCGACTCTTTTCTCTGTATATATCAATGATGTCGCTCATGCTGCGGGTGATTCCCTGATCCACCTCTACGCAGACGGCACCATTCTGTATACATCTGGCCCTTCTTTGGACACTGTGTTAACTAACCTCCAAACGAGCTTCAATGCCATACAACACTCCTTCCGTGGCCTCCAACTGCTCTTAAAAGCTTGTAAAACCAAATGCATGCTTTTCAACCATTTGCAGCCTGCACCGCCCGCCCGACTAGCATCACTACTCTGGACAGTTCTGACCTAGAATACGTGGACAACTACAAATACCTAGGTGTCTGGCTAGACTGTAAACTCTCCTTCCAGACTCATATCAAGCATCTCCAATCCAAAATCAAAACTAGAATCAGCTTTCCATTTCGCAACAAAGCCTCCTTCACTCACGCCGCCAAACTTACTCTAGCCGATCCTCGACTTCGGCAATGTTGTCTACAAAATAGCTTCCAATACACTACTCAGCAAATTGGATGTAGTCTATCACAGTGCCATCCGTTTTGTTACCAAAGCGCCTTATACCACCCACCACTGCGACCTGTATGCTCTAGTCGGCTGGCTCTCGCTACATATTCATCGCCAGACCCACTGGCTTCAGGTCATCTACAAGTCTATGCTAGGTAAAGCTCTGCCTTATCTCAGCTCACTGGTCATGATAACAACACCCACCCATAGCATGCGCTCCAGCAGGTATATCTCACTGGTCATCCCCAAAGCCAACACCTCATTTGGCCGCCTTTCCTTCCAGTTCTCTGCTGCCAATGACTGGAACGAATTGCAAAAATCGTTGAAGCTGGAGACTTACATTTCCCTCACTAACTTTAAACATCAGCTATCTGAGCAGCTAACCGATCGCTGCAGCTGTACATAGTCCATCTGTAAATAGCCCACCTAATCTATCTACCTCAACCCTTTATTGTTTTTATTTACTTTGCTGCTCTTTTGCACACCAGTATCACTACTTACACACCACCATCTGCTCATCATCATCTGCTCATCCATCACTCCAGTGTAAATCTGCTAAACTGTAATTACTTTGCTACTATGTTCTATTGCCTTACCTCCTCATGCCATTTGCACACACTGTATATAGGCTTTCATTTTTCTACTGTGTTATTGACTGTACGCTTGTTTATCCCATGTGTAACTCTGTGTTGTTGTTTCTGTCGCACTGCTTTGCTTTATCTTGGCCAGATCAGAGTTGTAAATGAGAACTTGTTCTCAACTAGCTTATCTGGTTAAATAAAGGTGAAATAAAAAAATAAATAATTCAGTCTATGTCTTGGAAAGAGAAGGTGTTACTAATGTATTACTGTATTCCATAATTGCTCATTTTATCACATAAACTTAGCCAAACTATTAGAATTTTAGCAACCAGGAAATAGAAGAGATATTTCTGCATATTCCACCTTTAACACATCACACACAATTGATGACGTAGTACACAGTTGGATGACGTAGTACACAGTTGGATGACGTAGTACACAGTTGGATGACGTAGTACACAGTTGGATGACGTAGTACACAGTTGGATGACGTAGTACACACTTGGATGACGTAGTACACACTTGGATGACGTAGTACACACTTGGATGACGTAGTACACACTTGGATGATGTAATACACAAGAAACGGGGACCTGTTTTGGCTCGTGAACACCATGACAGATGTTCAGGATCTTTAAGTGCTGTGTCTTTAATAAGACATCTCAGTCTTATTCCCCCATAAAAAACACAAGTGCACTTGTTTTTACCTACTTGCACTGACTCTGCTGATTTACATTTACATTTACATTTAAGTCATTTAGCAGACGCTCTTATCCAGAGCGACTTACAAATTGATAACTTCCTTATTGAGGAACAATGTATTTACAAAGACTGTGATATGTGGTTGTCTCAACAAGTTATCTTAAGATTAACGTAAGTCGCTCTGGATAAGAGCGTCTGCAAAAAAAATATTTAAAAAAAAATGTAGTGTGTGTGTGTGTGTGTGTGTGTGTGTGTATGTGCTTGTGCATGGTCATGTGCGATGGTGGTGGACTGGTCTCTCTTAGGTATCTGTCTGTTGGCGAGGCAGATATTCACTGCTTCCCCAACAAACAGATTGGCTATACTGGAGACAAGTTTACATGGCTATGGTACCTATACGTACATTAGACATAGGACAAGGCTCTACTAGTGCATAGCAAGTAATACAGCATTAAACCTGCAGGCTTTACGTGTTACATATATATATATATATATATGTATATATATATGTATATTTTACTGTATATTAGTGCTGGACTGGAACAAAAGCCTCTTAAGTCTTACTGTTTTTATTTTTGTCTTCCCCCCCTGCCTCCCCAACCTCCCCTACTTCCCCTGTCTCCCTTGTTTTCCCCTGGCTTCCTCTGCCTTCCCTGTCTCCCCTGTCTTCCCCTGTCTTCCCCTGTCTTCCTCTGCCTTCCCTGTCGCCCCTGTCTTCCCCTGTCTTCCCCTGTCTTCCCCTGTCTCCCCTTGTCTTCCCCTGGCTTCCTCTGCCTTCCCTGTCTCCCCTGTCGCCCCTGTCTTCCCCTGTCTTCCCCTGTCTTCCTCTGCCTTCCCTGTCGCCCCTGTCTTCCCCTGTCTTCCCCTGTCTTCCCCTGTCTCCCTTGTCTTCCCTGGCTTCCTCTCTACCTTCCTGTCTCCCCTGTCGCCCTGTCTTCCGCTGTCTTCCCCTGTCTTCGTCTGCCTTCCCTGTCGCCCCTGTCTTCCCCTGTCTTCCCCTGTCTTCCCCTGTCTCCCCTGTCTTCCTCTGTCTTCCCTGTCGCCCCTGTCTTCCCCTGTCTTCCCCTGTCTTCCCATGTCTCCCCTGTCTCCCCCATCTTCCTCTGCCTTCCCTGTCTCCCCTGTCTTCCCCTGTCTTCCCATGTCTCCCCTGTCTCCCCGTCTTCCTCTGCCTTCCCTGTCTCCCCTGCCTTCCCCTGTCTTCCCCTGTCTTCCTCTGTCTTCCCTGTCTCCCCTGTCTTCCCATGTCTCCCCCGTCTTCCTCTGCCTTCCCTGTCTCCCCTGTCGCCCCTGTCTTCCCCTGTCTTCCCCTGTCTTCCTCTGTCTTCCCTGTCGCCCCTGTCTTCTCCTGTCTTCCCCTGTCTTCCCATGTCTCCCCTGTCTCCCCCGTCTTCCTCTGCCTTCCCTGTCTCCCCTGCCTTCCCCTGTCTTCCCCTGTCTTCCTCTGTCTTCCCTGTCGCCCCTGTCTTCCCATGTCTCCCCCGTCTTCCTCTGTCTTCCCTGTCTCCCCTGCCTTCCCATGTCTCCCCCGTCTTCCTCTGCCTTCCCTGTCTCCCCTGTCTCCCCTGTCTCCCCTGTCTCCTCTGTCTTCCCTGTCTCCCCTGTCTCCCCTGTCTCCCCCGTCTTCCTCTGCCTTCCCTGTCTCCCCTGTCTTCCCATGTCTCCCCTGTCTCCCCCGTCTTCCTCTGCCTTCCCTGTCTCCCCTGTCTTCCCCTGTCTTCCCATGTCTCCCCTGTCTCCCCGTCTTCCTCTGCCTTCCCTGTCTTCCCCTGTCTTCCCCTGTCTTCCCATGTCTCCCCTGTCTCCCCCCGTCTTCCTCTGCCTTCGCTGTCTCCCCTGTCTTCCCCTGTCTTCCCCTGTCTTCCCATGTTTCCCCTGTCTCCCCCGTCTTCCTCTGCCTTCCCTGTCTTCCCCTGTCTTCCCATGTTTCCCCTGTCTCCCCCGTCTTCCTCTGTCTTCCTCTGTCTTCCCCTGTCTTCCCTGTCTCCCCTGTCTTCCCATGTTTCCCCTGTCTCCCCCGTCTTCCTCTGTCTTCCCTGTCTCCCCTGTCTTCCCCTGTCTCCCCTGTCTCCCCCGTCTTCCTCTGCCTTCCCTGTCTTCCCATACCTTCCCCTGTCTTCCCATGTTTCCCCTGTCTCTCCCATCATCCCCTGTCTTCCTCTGTCTTCCCCTACATTCCTCTGTCTTCCTCTGCCTCCCTCTATTCCCCCATCTCGCCCTGCCTCCCCCTCTCTCCTCTCCAGTGATGTGTGCCCAGGGTCTGCAGGCCAAGGATAAGACAGGTTCCAGTGACCCCTATGTGACTGTCCAGGTAGGGAAGACCAAACGGCGTACCAAGACCATCTTTGGGAACCTCAACCCTGTCTGGGACGAGAAGTTCTTCTTGTGAGTATGAACATACAGTATATCACTGCTACAACATTACTACAACCTAAGCCAGTGTACTACAGGCTGTATTATAGACGTGGTCCTTTGTGGCTTAGTCGGTAGAGCATGACACTTGCAACCCGTTGGTATGATTCCCGCTGGGGCCACCCATAGATAAAATATATGCACACATGACCATAGGTCCTGTCCAGGTGGGGTGCATAAAGACTGCCTCAGGCTACAGAAACAGGAGGTATGCTCCTACCCTAGGGGCCATTCTGGCTCAGACAGGGCTACCTTCTTCAGCTGTAACACAAACACTCCAGCAGACATTATTATCACAGACATGTAGAACCTACAACACCAACAAATGAGGGGAGAGGAGATGGAAAATCATTCAAATGCATTTCACTGAAAAATGTGTTATTGACATGAATATCATACACAGTGCATTTGGAAAGTATTCAGACCCCTTGACTTTTTTCACCTTTTCTTACGTTACAGCCTTATTCTAAAATTGATTAAATAAATGTTTTTCCTCGTCAATCTACACACTACCCCATAAGGACAAAGGGAAAACAGGTTTTTAGAAATGTTTGCACATTTATTAAAAATAAAGACAGAAATACCTTATTTACATAAGTATTCAGACCCTTTGTTATGATACTCAAAATTGAGCTCAGGTGCATCCTGTTTCAATTGATCAGTGAGATGTTTCTACAACTTGATTGGAGTCCACTTGTGGTAAATTCAATTGATTGGACATGATTTGGAAAGGCACACACCTGTCTATATAAGGTCCCACAGTTGACAGTACATGTCAGACACAGATCTGGGGAAGGGTACCAAAACATTTCTGCAGCATTGAAGGTGGCCTCCATCATTCTTAAATGGAAAAAGTTTGGAACCACCAAGACTCTTCCTAGAGCTGGCCGCCTAGCCAAACTGAGCAATCGGGGGAGAAGGGCCTTGGTCAAGGAGGTGACCATGAACCTGATGGTCACTCTGACAGAGTACCTCTGCGGAGATGAGAGAACCTTCCAGAAGGACAACCATCTCTGCAGCACTCCACCAATCAGGCCTTTATGGTAGAGGCCAGACGGAAGCCACTCCTCAGTAAAAGACACATGACAGCCCGATTGGAGTTTTCCAAAAGGCACTTAAAGGACTCTCAGGCCATGAGAAACAAGATTCTCTGACCTGATGAAACCAAAATTGAATCAAATCAAATCAAATGTATTTATATAGCTCTTCGTACATCAGCTGATATCTCAAAGTGCTGTACAGAAACCCAGCCTAAAATCCCAAACAGCAAGCAATGCAAGTGTAGAAGCACGGTGGCTAGGAAAAACACCCTAGAAAGGCCAAAACTTAGGAAGAAACCTAGAGAGGAACCAGGCTATGTGGGGAGGCCAGTCCTCTTCTGGCTGTGCCGGGTGGAGATTATAACAGAACATGGCCAAGATGCTCAAATGTTCATAAATGACCAGCATGGTCAAATAATAATAATCACAGGCAGAACAGTTGAAACTGGAGCAGCAGCACGGCCAGGTGGACTGGGGAGCAAGGAGTCATCATGTCAGGCAGAGACAGCAAGGGTGGTTCGTTGCTCCAGAGCCTTTCCGTTCACCCTCCCACTCCTGGGCCAGACTACACTCAATCATATGACCCACTGAAGAGATGAGTCTTCAGTAAAGACTTAAAGGTTGAGACCGAGTTTGCGTCTCTCACATGGGTAGGCAGACCATTCCATAAAAATGGAGCTCTATAGGAGAAAGCCCTGCCTCCAGCTGTTTGCTTAGAAATTCTAGGGACAATTAGGAGGCCTGCGTCTTGTGACCATAGCGTACGTGTAGGTATGTACGGCAGGACCAAATCAGAGAGATAGGTAGGAGCAAGCCCATGTAATGCTTTGTAGGTTAGCAGTAAAACCTTGAAATCAGCCCTTGCCTTGACAGGAAGCCAGTGTAGGGAGGCTAGCACTGGAGTAGTATGATCAATTTTTTTGGTTCTAGTCAGGATTTTAGCAGCCGTATTTAGCACTAACTGAAGTTTATTTAGTGCTTTATCCGGGTAGCCGGAAAGTAGAGCATTGCAGTAGTCTAACCTAGAAGTGACAAAAGCATGGATAAATTTTTCTGCATCATTTTTGGACAGAAAGTTTCAGATTTTTCCAATGTTATGTAGATGGAAAAAGCTGTCCTTGAAACAGTCTTGATATGTTCTTCAAAAGAGAGATCAGGGTCCAGAGTAACGCCGAGGTCCTTCACAGTTTTATTTGAGAGGACTGTACAAACATTAAGATTCATTGTCAGATTCAACAGAAGATCTCTTTTTTTCTTGGGACCTAGAACAAGCATCTCTGTTTTGTCCGAGTTTAAAAGTAGAAAGTTTGCAGCCATCCACTTCCTTATGTCTGAAACACATGCTTCTAGCGAGGGCAATTTTGGGGCTTCACCATGTTTCATTGAAATGTACAGCTGTGTGTCATCCGCATAGCAGTGAAAGTTAATGTTATGTTTTCGAATGACATCCCCAAGAGGTCAAATATATAGTGAAAACAATAGTGGTCCTAAAACGGAACCTTGAGGAACACCGAAATTTACAGTTGATTTGTCAGAGGACAAACCATTCACAGAGACAAACTGATATCTTTCCGACAGATAAGATCTAAACCAGGCCAGAACTTGTCCGTGTAGACCAATTTGGGTTTCCAATCTCTCCAAAAGAATGTGGTGATCGATGGTATCAAAAGCAGCACTAAGGTCTAGGAGCACTAAGGTACAGAGGCAGAGCCTCGGTCTGATGCCATTAAAAGGTCATTTACCATCTTCACAAGTGCAGTCTCAGCACTTAAAGGACTCTCAGGCCATGAGAAACAAGATTCTCTGACCTGATGAAACCAAAATGGAACTCTTTGGCCTGAATGCCAAGCTTCATTTCACCCCCAGCTTTGAGTGTACAGCTTTGTTTGAGTTTACTGAAAGTATTATGAAGCTAACCCATGTTAGCTCAGGCCCTTTTTAAATAAACAACAACTTCTAAAATGGAGAGGGAACTTTTGATGATGTGTAGTGCTGTTGTGCTAGAGAGAGATTGACCCATGGTGTCATTGGAGAAGGTATTATGGTTTTAATCTGGCTCTCTACGAGTCTGAACTCTGAACTCTGAGTGGTGACAGACTGTCATGTTGATTGTGAAGTTGATCATGTTGATTTAAGGTACACAGAGAACCGAGAACTTATGGTATTATCTAAGACCTAACACAACTTAGAACACTGGAATATGGCTTTCTGTAAAACAACACTATAGCACTATGAACGACACATTTCACATCAACGTCATGAGGCTTAAAGAGTCTGTTCTAAAGCCAGTATATCCTGTTGTTGTATAAATACATCACAGTATCTGCAGTATCCTATATGGACGCGTCAGGTTGAACAGCACCATTGTTCACCACAGCCGCAATTGTTGTTGTTTTTGTTTTGATGATAAAAGAGAAGAGGATCATCCAGCATCCTGAACACATTATGTTGCAATACATCCTCTGCTTTTCTATGTCGCGGGAAGTGATGTGCACTAATGATGTGCACTAATGTCAGAGACAAGAAAACGTGTTTGTTGTTTGAAATAACTTTTGTTGTAATATTACCAACGAATGTGGCAGTTTCATCAAGTATGGATTCCAGCTTTAAATAGAGACATACATAGATAAAGACAAATCAAGCACCCCATTTCCATAGAAACCATAGCGCTGGTGATTAGAATACCATATATAGAACATATCTAGGAGACAAAGAGGCTTTGTTAGAGCTGCCTTGTGTGTGTGTGTGTGTGTGTGTGTGTGTGTGTGTGTGTGTGTGTGTGTGTGTGTGTGTGTGTGTGTGTGTGTGTGTGTGTGTGTGCGTGCGTGCGTGCGCGTGTTAGTGTGCGTGTGCGCGTGTATGCGTGCGTCCGTATCTACAGTGTTAATGAGAAACCACAGAATGCGACGCAGATAGAGTTACACTGCTCACTCTTGCCTCCTGTGCAAACAAAATGGAGATGGAAAGAGGGAGAGAGTGAGATGGAGAGTGAGATACAGAGACAGAGAGGGAAAGAACGAGAGAGAGCGAGAGAGAGAGAGAGAGAGAGAGACAGAGGGGGAGAGAAAACAAGAGAGAGAGACAGAGACAAAGAGAGAAAACTATACAGAGAGACAGAGAGACAGGAGAAAACAAGACAGAGAGACAGCAAGACAAGGAGACAGCAAGACAGCAAGACAGAGAGACAGAGAGAAAACAAGACAGAGAGACAGAGAGAAAAGATGTTATCCTCATGCCATGTGACAGGGTCTTGGAATCTTAGCTCTCTGCCTGGCAGGGACATCCATCTGTGGGTGCCACTAACACACACACACGCACACATGCACGCACACACACACACACACACACACACACACACACACACACACACACACACACACACACACACACACACACACACACACACACACACACACACACACACACACCCTTGAGTGGGGGAACACTAGGGACAGCAGGGTTTCCTAAATAGAGCCGGTGGGGCAGAATGATGTCAATCCCACCTGACAGACATTCCCCTCACCTCTCCTTTCTCCTCTCCTCTCCTCTCCTCTCCTCTCCTCTCCTCTCCTCTCCTCTCCTCTCCTCTCCTCTCCTCTCCTCTCCTCTCCTCTCCTCTCCTCTCCTCTCCTCTCCTCTCCTCTCCTCTCTTGTCCCCTCCCCTCCCCCTCTCCTCTCCTCTCCTCTCCTCTCCTCTCCTCTCCTCTCCTCTCCTCTCCTCTCCTCTCCCTCTCCTCTCCTCTCCTCTCCTCTCCCCTCCTCCCTCCCCTCTCCTCTCCTGGCCCCTCCCCCTCTCATCTCCCTCTCCTCTCCTCTCCTCTCCTCTCCTCTCCTCTCCTCTCCTCTCCTCTCCTCTCCTCTCCTCTCCTGGCCCCTCCCCCCTCTCCTTTCCCTTTACTCTCCTCTATTCTTCTCTACTTTACTTTACTCTTCTCTCCCTCTCCTCTCTATTCCTCTACTCTCTTTCATTCTCCTCTCTCTCCTCCTTCCAGGTCTTTCATTTCCCACATACATCTAGCAAAGAGGACAACTCCAGACCACTCCCAAGCCTTTGAAGCCCCAATGACAACCCTAACCTAACAGCCACCCACACTATGCCAACCCTAGCCATTACATATGACTGTGACGTGACTACACTGAGTTTCCAGGTCTGTTTGTGCTCAAGGATAATGTGAGGTCATATCAAGTTAGGTCAGAGCTGCTGCCAGTAGATAAAACAGCTGAGTGGCTCTAGAGAGGATGGGAGGAGGGAGGAGGGAAGAGGGCCACACAGCTTTTCACCTTCAAGGGCTATTTTCTAAATTTTTACAGCTTTTTTTCTCTGATTTAGTCACCCTAATTTGGGCCATCCTACAAGGGTAAAAACGGCAATAACTTTTGAACGAATTATGATAGAGGCATGAGGTTTGGACACCCTAAACCAGTGGTTACCAAACTGTCGATCACAATCGACTGGTCGATCTCCAAGGCATTCCTAGTCAATCACCAAACATTTCTTTGAAAACAACAACAATAAAGCCTTACGTTCCACATTTTTCTATTCCTTTTGTGTTGTAGGCGTCAGATGCACTTGATTCAGCAGCCCTAATGTCGTGAAGGGAAAGTGTTCCTATTTTGAACCCTTTCATGTGTCTGAAGATAGAACTCTGCTTACCCGGCAGGTCCAGAGAGGAAATCAAGTGCACCTACAGGCCTACCGCTGGCCAATAAGATAGTTCAGATCACTGTGTCTGCACAGTTTCCTCGAGCCATAGACTGTAAAAAACAAACTTGAACGCACAGCAACGTTGATACTGTGAGAATTCAAAACGTTTAAAACTATGACTAAAGAGACTCAACAAATACAGCATGTTTAAGTTGTTATTCAGCACTGTCAATGCTTTTATAAGCCATAATATGTGTGTTCTCCCTACACCCACTCACACTACAACCAGCACTGCAGCTGCAATGAATGAGAATAGCAAAGTGTTCTTATAATCATTGTATTTTTATTATAATAGAGAAACTTACTCACTTTAATGGTGCTGTTTTTCTACACATGGTGCTTTGCTGTCCAGTGAGTGTCACAACGCTACAGACCGGATCAAGGTGCGTGTGTGGGATGAGGATGATGACATCAAGTCTCGCATGAAACAACACTTCAAACGAGAGTCGGACGACTTCCTGGGTCAGACCATCATCGAGGTCCGCATGCTCAGCGGGGAGATGGATGTGTGGTACAACCTGGGTATGTTCCAAATCCTTCTGCTTCCATGTTCCAGATAAGACTGGTTCTATGTTCTAAATAAGACTGGTTCTATGTTCTAGAGAATCATATTTCTATGTTCTAGATAATAATGATTATATGTTCCAGATAAGACTGGTTCTATGTTCTAGAGAATCATATTTCTATGTTCCAGATAATAATGATGATATGTTCCAGATCAGACTGATTTCATGTTATAGAGAATACTGGTTCTATGTTCCAGATCATACTGCTTCCATGTTCTAGATAAGACTGGTTCTATGTTCTAGATTAAACTGGTTCTATGTTCTCTATAAAACTGGTTATATGTTGTATATTAGACTGGTTATATGTTCTAGATAATAATGTTTCTATGTTCTAGATAATAATGATTATATGTTCCAGATCAGACTGCTTCCATGTTCTAGATTAGACTGTTTCTATATTCTAGTTAAGTTTGTTTTTATGTTCTAGATAAGACCGGTACCATTTTCTGGATAAGAGGACTGATGCATCTGGTTCTGTGTTTAAGATAAGAAGACTGATGCATCTGGTTCTGTGTTCTAGATAAGAGAACTGATAAGTCTGGTTCTGTGTTCTAGATAAGAGAACTGATGCATCTAATTCTGTGTTCTAGATAAGAAGACTGATAAGTCTGGTTCTATGTTCTAGATAAGAGAACTGATGCATCTGGTTCTGTGTTCTAGATAAGAGCACTGATAAGTCTGGTTCTGTGTTCTAGATAAGAAGACTGATAGGTCTGGTTCTATGTTCTAGATAAGAGAACTAATGCATCTGGTTCTGTGTTCTAGATAAGAGAACTGATATGTCTGGTTCTGTGTTCTAGATAAGAGAACTGATGCATCTGGTTCTGTGTTCTAGATAAGAGAGCTGATGCATCTGGTTCTGTGTTCTAGATAAGAGAACTGATGCATCTGGTTCTGTGTTCTAGATAAGAGCACTGATAAGTCTGGTTCCGTGTTCTAGATAAGAGAACTGATGCATCTGGTTCTGTGTTCTAGATAAGAGAACTGATAAGTCGATGGTGTCGGGAGCCATCAGATTGAAGCTCAACGTGGAGATGAAGGGAGAGGAGAAAGTAGCTCCGCCCCACGGCCAGTACACCTGTTTACATGAGGTAAGACATCTATACTCACCAACTGGTCTGATGGATTTCTCCACTCTATGGAAACTGTTCCAGGAACTGTCTCCCTCTACTCCTCTTCTCTCATGTTATTCTCTTCATTCTGTCTTTCTCTCTTCCTTTAGAACCTGTTCCACCACCTGACGGAGGTAAAGAACAGTGGAGCGGTGAAGATCCCAGAGGTGAAAGGAGAGGAGGCGTGGAAGGTCTACTATGACGACGTGTCCCAGGAGATAGTAGACGAGTTCGCCATGAGATACGGAGTAGAGTCCATCTACCAGGCCATGACGTAAGGACGCTCTCTTTCTCTTTCTCCCTCTTTTCTCTCCTCTTGGTTCTCTGAAGGCTTACTGATGTGCTGATGTAATACAGGAAAGCATGCCTCTGTGTCCTCAGTGTTAGAACTATAGAATCAATGGATTCAATTTCTATGGTTCAGAGTGTGCATGTGTGAGAGAGAAGGAAGCGCCTGGCTGCCTGTCTCTGTGTGTGTGCGTGTGTGTGCGCTGTCCGCTCTAAAGCCACCATGGGAATTCACAGGAAGTCATCATGGGTCTCAGTGTTCTCTCTCCATGCTTGCCTCCCGCAAGTGCTTCTGGGTAATCTGGAGGCTGAGAGCACAGTAATGAATTATGCTCCCCAATGTGAGCATCTGTGTGTGTGTGTGTGTGTGTGTGTGTGTGTGTGTGTGTGTGTGTGTGTGTGTGTGTGTGTGTGTGTGTGTGTGTGTGTGTGTGTGTGTGTGTGTGTGTGTGGTGTGTGGTGTGTGTGTGTGTGTGTGTGTCTCTCTCTCTCCCTCTCCCCCTCTCCCTCCCGCTCCATTTTTTTGTCTCACTCGCTGTGTTTTGAAAGGCTATTTAATAAATAATTGATATGACTGTCCTTCCAGATAAATGGGCTGCTCATTTTTGAAAACCTTTGAAATGCACCTCATGTTAACCTTTCCTTGTATCGGTATTAAACTATCTCATATAAAGGCCGTGTCCCAAACACCACCCTATTCCCTAATAGCCCCATGGGTCCTGGTAAAAAGTAGTGCACTATAAAGAGAATAGGGTGCCATTTGGGACACTACCCTAACAGTCAATGCCTGACTGTAGAGCAGAATAGATACCTGTTAAGAGGCAGCCTTCTCCTTCTCTCTCACTATTCCCATGACCTACTTAGGTTTAGTTTAAAGGATTCAGCTCAGAGAGAGAGGGAGGGAGAGCGAGGGGGGCAGGGAGTGGGAGATAAAGGAGAGAAAGAGAGAGAGTGGGAAAGAGAGATAAAGAGAGGGCGAGAGGGGGAGATAGAGAGAGAAAGAGTGGGAGGTAGAGAGAGAGAGAGAGAGAGAGAGAGAGAGAGAGAGAGAGAGAAAGAGTGGGAGGTAGAGAGAGAGAGAGAGAGAGAGAGAGAGATGAACCTGGAGAAGAGTCCCCTAAGCAAGCTGGTCCTGGGACTCTGTTCACAAACACAAACAGACCCCACATCGCCCCAGGACAGCAACACAGTTAGTCCCAACCAAATCATGAGAAAACAAAAATATAAATACTTGACACATTGGAAATAATTAAACAAAAAAACAGAGCAAACTAGAATGCTATTCGGCCCTTAAACAGAGAGTACACAGTGGCAGAATACCTGACCACTGTGACTGACTGACTGACCCAAAATTAAGGAAAGCTTTGACTATGTACTGACTCAGTGAAGATTTGTGACCTGTTGCACAAGAAAAGGGCAACCAGTGAAGAACAAACACCATTGTAAATACAACCCATGTATATAGGCATAATATGACATTTGAAATGTCTTTATTCTTTTGGATATTTTGTGAGTGTAATGTTTACTGTCAATGATTTATTGTTTATTTCACTATTGTTGATGATCTATTTCACCTGTTTCACATTCCAATAAAGCCCTTTGATTTGAATTGAATGTAATTGAATTGAGTGAGAGAGAGGATAGAGGAGAGTCGACCCTGAAGGCCTTCTACACCAGCTCATCAGACCTGATCCAAATAGACCTTCTATAATGGATGGACCATCTAAACCACATAGCCCAGCGGTGGCCATCCCTTCATTTGGGAAGCTATACCCTTCTGGAGGATTGTGCTTCAACCCTACAACAACTAATTCCACTAATCAGTCGCTCCTGAGTCTCAACAAATCAGAACTATGTTGCGTAGCATTGACGTTTCCTAGAAGTGTGTGATTAGCTGAATCAGATGTTTTTGAAGTTTCATCAACCTATAGCAATGGACATGATGTGTTCAGAGTGTGTATGTGTCTCTCTGTGTATATTGGTATTGGACTGTTACAGTGAACATGGTATTGGAGTGTTACAGTGAACATGGTATTGGAGTGTTACAGTGAACATGGTATTGGAGTGTTACAGTGAACATGGTATTGGAGTGTTACAGTGAACATGGTATTGGAGTGTTACAGTGAACATGGTATTGGAGTGTTACAGTGAACATGGTATTGGAGTGTTGCAGTGAACATGGTATTGGAGTGTTACAGTGAACATGGTATTGGTCTGTTGCAGTGAACATGGTATTGGAGTGTTACAGTGAACATGGTATTGGAGTGTTGCAGTGAACATGGTATTGGAGTGTTACAGTGAACATGGTATTGGTCTGTTGCAGTGAACATGGTATTGGAGTGTTACAGTGAACATGGTATTGGTCTGTTGCAGTGAACATGGTATTGGAGTGTTACAGTGAACATGGTATTGGAGTGTTGCAGTGAACATAGTATTGGAGTGTTACAGTGAACATGGTATTGGTCTGTTGCAGTGAACATGGTATTGGAGTGTTACAGTGAACATGGTATTGGAGTGTTGCAGTGAACATAGTATTGGAGTGTTACAGTGAACATGGTATTGGAGTGTTACAGTGAACATGGTATTGGAGTGTTACAGTGAACATGGTATTGGAGTGTTACAGTGAACATGGTTGTGGAGTGTTACGGTGAACATGGTATTGGAGTGTTACAGTGAACATGGTTGTGGAGTGTTGCAGTGAACATGGTATTGGAGTGTTACAGTGAACATGGTATTGGAGTGTTGCAGTGAACATGGTATTGGAGTGTTACGGTGAACATGGTATTGGAGTGTCACAGTGAACATGGTATTGGAGTGTTACAGTGAACATGGTATCGGAGTGTTACACTGAACATGGTATTGGAGTGTTACAGTGAACATGGTATTGGAGTGTTACAGTGAACATGGTACTGGAGTGTTACAGTGAACATGGTACTGGAGTGTTACGTTAAACTTGGTATTGGAGTGTTACAGTGAACATGGTATTGGAGTGTTACGGTGAACATGGTATTGGAGTGTCACAGTGAACATGGTATTGGAGTGTTACAGTGAACATGGTATTGGAGTGTTACAGTGAACATGGTACTGGAGTGTTACGGTGAACATGGTACTGGAGTGTTACGTTAAACTTGGTATTGGAGTGTTACAGTGAACATGGTATTGGAGTGTTACAGTGAACATGGTATTGGAATGTTACAGTGAACATGGTATTGGAGTGTTACAGTGAACATGGTATTGGAGTGTTGCAGTGAACATGGTATTGGAGTGTTACAGTGAACATGGTATTGGAGTGTTACAGTGAATAGCAGCCAATTTGTTTGAGACACAGAGTGGTGACACCTTGGCCATCAGAACTTTGTGTGCATGCGTGCATGTGTGTGTGGGGGGTTTGGAGCAGCTCCAAAGAACAATGGAGTGAGGGGCGGCATGTTTGTTTGTGTGTGTGTATGTGTGTGTATCGGTTTTAAAGGAACATTACAATTCCATTCAGAGTTTTCTAATCTTCCTGTTATTGACCTTCTAGCTGGCTCCACTCTGCTGGGAATCACATGACATTACAACTTGCAGAATGTGAATGAGCACAGTCTGCCTCTGTATTCTCTCTCTCTCTCTCTCTCAATTCAATTCAATTCAAGGGCTTTATTGGCATGGGAAACATGTGTTAACATTGCCAAAGCAAGTGAGGTAGACAACATACAAAGTGAATATATAAAGTGAAAAACAACAAAAATGAACAGTAAACATTACACATACAGAAGTTTCAAAACAGTAAAGACATTACAAATGTCATATTATATATATATATACAATGTACAAATAGTTAAAGGATAGTCTCTCTCTCTCTCTCTCTCTCTCTCTCTCTCTCTCTCTCTCTCTCTCTCTCTCTCTCTCTCTCTCTCTCTCTCTCTGTGTCTCTCTAATTGCCTCCTTCTCATGATTAAAGGAAAGTTACTACTTAAATCACACTCAAAGAATAGTTCGTGTTTTGGTATTTTAATATCTTTCTCTCTCTCTCCCTTTCTCCCCACGACCCCCTCTCTCTCCTTCCCTCCCTCTCTCCCCCTCTCTTTCCCTTCCTCTCTCTCTCTGCCTCGCTTCCACTCTCTGTTCCGTCCTTCCTCCCCTCACCTCTCTCCCCCAGGCATTTCTCCTGTCTGTCCTCTAAGTACATGTGTCCAGGGGTCCCAGCGGTGATGAGTAACCTGCTAGCCAACATCAACGCCTACTTTGCCCACACCACCACTGTCTCAACCAACATCTCTGCCTCCGACCGCTTCGCTGCATCCAACTTTGGGGTGAGAACACACACGCACGCGTACACACACACACACTCAGCTACACACACACACACACACACACACACGCACACACTCAGCTACACACACACACACACACACACACACACACACACACACACACACACACACACACACACACACACAGACTCATCTACACACACTTCTCAGCTAATGTTTATGGGCATTTGAAAACATCTGACTGAAATCATGAATATTGATCAGTACTGTTATGTTTTTTGTTTCCTTGTCTACACAATATAATCCACCCTTTCAAATAGCCCATTTAAAAAATAAATACATTCGAAGTTCAAAGTTAAGTTGAACTCACAGTGTGATTGCTTTACTAACGGAAAAATCTATATATCTGTTTTTCTCACAGAGAGAGAAATTTGTCAAACTTCTAGATCAGCTGCACAACTCTCTGAGGATTGATCTATCCAAGTATCGGGTTTGTACTCTGTGTGTGTGTGTGTGTGTGTGTGTGTGTGTGTGTGTGTGTGTGTGTGTGTGTGTGTGTGTGTGTGTGTGTGTGTGTGTGTGTGTGTGTGTGTGTGTGTGTGTGTGTGTGTGTTGTAAAACAGCGGGTGTCTATGTATAATAGGATTATCTGTCCAGGGGTTGTACCTAGAGATGAACGGTTGTAATAATTTCTATCTCCGCTAGTCCTGTCCACTAGTCCTGTCCACTAGTCCTGTTCACTAGTCCTGTCCACTAGTCCTGTCCACTAGTCCTGTCCACTAGTCCTGTCCACTAGTCCTGTTCACTAGTCCTGTTCACTAGTCCTGTCCACTAGTCCTGTCCACTAGTCCTGTCCACTAGACTTGTCTACTAGTCCTGTCCACTAGTCCTGTCCACTAGTCCTGTCCACTAGTCCTGTCCACAAGACTTGTACACTAGACCTGTCCACTAGGCCTGTCCACTAGTCCTGTCCACTAGTCCTGTCCACTAGACTTGTCCACTAGTCCTGTCCACTAGTCCTGTCCACTAGTCCTGTCCACTAGACTTGTCCACTAGTCCTGTCCACTAGTCCTGTCCACTAGTCCTGTCCACTAGACTTGTCCACTAGTCCTGTCCATTAGTCCTGTCCACTAGTCCTGTCCACTAGTCCTGTCCACTAGTCCTGTCCACTAGTCCTGTCCACTAGACTTGTACACTAGACCTGACTGTACTGTCAGTGGTTGAATTGTTGCTGGTGAAATGATGTGACATAAAAAACATTGCTTCCTCTGCGGTGATTGTTTTGTCCTTGATGTTTCTGTGTGTTTCTGTTAGTTTCTGTGTGTGTGTCTACCATTCAATTTCTACTGCAATGTGTGATTATAGAGGCAAAGACAGAGAGCGGGGCATGTTTTTCACTGTGTGATTATAGAGGTAAAGATAGAGAGCGGGGCAGGTTTTTTACTGTGTGATTATAGAGGTAAAGACAGAGAGCGGGGCAGGTTTTCACTGTGTGATATTAGAGGTAAAGACAGAGCGGGGCAGGTTTTCACTGTGTGATAATAGAGGTAAAGACAGAGCGGGGCAGGTTTTTCACTGTGTGATTATAGAGGTAAAGACAGAGAGCGGGGCAGGTTTTCACTGTGTGATATTAGAGGTAAAGACAGAGTGGGGCAGGTTTTTCACTGTGTGATAATAGAGGTAAAGACAGAGCGGGGCAGGTTTTCACTGTGTCATAATAGAGGTAAAGACAGAGAGGGGGCAGGTTTTTCACTGTGTGATTATAGAGGTAAAGACAGAGAGCGGAGCAGGTTTTTCACTGTGTGATTATAGAGGTAAAGACAGAGAGCGGGGCAGGTTTTTCACTGTGTGATAATAGAGGTAAAGACAGAGCGGGGCAGGTTTTCACTGTGTCATAATAGAGGTAAAGACAGAGAGGGGGCAGGTTTTTCACTGTGTGATTATAGAGGCAAAGACAGAGAGGGGGCAGGTTTTTCACTGTGTGGTTATAGAGGTAAAGACAGAGAGCTGGGCAGGTTTTCACTGTGTGATAATAGAGGCAAAGACAGAGAGGGGGCAGGTTTTTCACTGTGTGGTTATAGAGGTAAAGACAGAGAGCGGGGCAGGTTTTTCACTGTGTGATAATAGAGGTAAAGACAGAGAGCGGGGCAGGTTTTTCACTGTGTGATAATAGAGGTAAAGACAGAGCGGGGCAGGTTTTCACTGTGTGATAATAGAGGTAAAGACAGAGCGGGGCAGGTTTTTCACTGTGTGATTATAGAGGTAAAGACAGAGAGCGGGGCAGGTTTTCACTGTGTGATATTAGAGGTAAAGACAGAGCGGGGCAGGTTTTTCACTGTGTGATTATAGAGGTAAAGACAGAGAGCGGGGCAGGTTTTCAGTGTGTGATAATAGAGGTAAAGACAGAGTGGGGCTTTTTTTCACTGTGTGATTATAGAGGTAAAGACAGAGAGTGCGGGGCAGGTTTTTCACTGTGTGATTATAGAGGTAAAGACAGAGAGCGGGGCAGGTTTTCACTGTGTGATTATAGAAGTAAAGACAGAGAGCGGGGCAGGTTTTCACTGTGTGATATTAGAGGTAAAGACAGAGCGGGGCAGGTTTTTCACTGTGTGATAATAGAGGTAAAGACAGAGTGTGGCAGGTTTTTCACTGTGTGATTATAGAGGTAAAGACAGAGAGCGTGGCAGGTTTTCACTGTGTGATAATAGAGGTAAAGACAGAGAGCTGGGCAGGTTTTCACTGTGTCATAATAGAGGTAAAGACAGAGAGGGGGGCAGGTTTTCACTGTGTGATTATAGAGGTAAAGACAGAGAGCTGGGCAGGTTTTCAATGTGTGATAATAGAGGTAAAGACAGAGCGGGCAGGTTTTCACTGTGTCATAATAGAGGTAAAGACAGAGAGGGGGCAGGTTTTTCACTGTGTGATAATAGAGGCAAAGACAGAGAGGGGGCAGGTTTTTCACTGTGTGATTATAGAGGTAAAGACAGAGAGCGGGGCAGGTTTTTCACTGTGTGATAATAGAGGTAAAGACAGAGCGGGGCAGGTTTTCACTGTGTCATAATAGAGGTGAAGACAGAGAGGGGGCAGGTTTTTCACTGTGTGATTATAGAGGTAAAGACAGAGAGCGGAGCAGGTTTTTCACTGTGTGATTATAGAGGTAAAGACAGAGAGCGGGGCAGGTTTTCAGTGTGTGATAATAAATTTAAAGACAGAGAGCGGGGCAGGTTTTTCACTGTGTGATTATAGAGGTAAAGACAGAGAGCGGGGCAGGTTTTTCACTGTGTGATAATAGAGGTAAAGACAGAGCGGGGCAGGTTTTCACTGTGTCATAATAGAGGTAAAGACAGAGAGGGGGCAGGTTTTTCACTGTGTGATTATAGAGGCAAAGACAGAGAGGGGGCAGGTTTTTCACTGTGTGGTTATAGAGGTAAAGACAGAGAGCTGGGCAGGTTTTCACTGTGTGATAATAGAGGCAAAGACAGAGAGGGGGCAGGTTTTTCACTGTGTGGTTATAGAGGTAAAGACAGAGAGCGGGGCAGGTTTTTCACTGTGTGATAATAGAGGTAAAGACAGAGAGCGGGGCAGGTTTTTCACTGTGTGATAATAGAGGTAAAGACAGAGCGGGGCAGGTTTTCACTGTGTGATAATAGAGGTAAAGACAGAGCGGGGCAGGTTTTTCACTGTGTGATTATAGAGGTAAAGACAGAGAGCGGGGCAGGTTTTCACTGTGTGATATTAGAGGTAAAGACAGAGCGGGGCAGGTTTTTCACTGTGTGATTATAGAGGTAAAGACAGAGAGCGGGGCAGGTTTTCAGTGTGTGATAATAGAGGTAAAGACAGAGTGGGGCTTTTTTTCACTGTGTGATTATAGAGGTAAAGACAGAGAGTGCGGGGCAGGTTTTTCACTGTGTGATTATAGAGGTAAAGACAGAGAGCGGGGCAGGTTTTCACTGTGTGATTATAGAAGTAAAGACAGAGAGCGGGGCAGGTTTTCACTGTGTGATATTAGAGGTAAAGACAGAGCGGGGCAGGTTTTTCACTGTGTGATAATAGAGGTAAAGACAGAGTGTGGCAGGTTTTTCACTGTGTGATTATAGAGGTAAAGACAGAGAGCGTGGCAGGTTTTCACTGTGTGATAATAGAGGTAAAGACAGAGAGCTGGGCAGGTTTTCACTGTGTCATAATAGAGGTAAAGACAGAGAGGGGGCAGGTTTTCACTGTGTGATTATAGAGGTAAAGACAGAGAGCTGGGCAGGTTTTCACTGTGTGATAATAGAGGTAAAGACAGAGCGGGCAGGTTTTCACTGTGTCATAATAGAGGTAAAGACAGAGAGGGGGCAGGTTTTTCACTGTGTGATAATAGAGGCAAAGACAGAGGGGGGCAGGTTTTTCACTGTGTGATTATAGAGGTAAAGACAGAGAGCGGGGCAGGTTTTTCACTGTGTGATAATAGAGGTAAAGACAGAGCGGGGCAGGTTTTCACTGTGTCATAATAGAGGTGAAGACAGAGAGGGGGCAGGTTTTTCACTGTGTGATTATAGAGGTAAAGACAGAGAGCGGAGCAGGTTTTTCACTGTGTGATTATAGAGGTAAAGACAGAGAGCGGGGCAGGTTTTCAGTGTGTGATAATAAATTTAAAGACAGAGAGCGGGGCAGGTTTTCACTGTGTGATTATAGAGGTAAAGACAGAGAGCGGGGCAGGTTTTTCACTGTGTGATAATAGAGGTAAAGACAGAGAGGGGGCAGGTTTTCACTGTGTGATTATAGGGGTAAAGAAGAGAGCGGGGCAGGTTTTTCACTGTGTGATAAAAGAGGTAAAGACAGAGAGGGGGCAGGTTTTTCACTGTGTGATTATGGTGGTAAAGACAGAGAGCGGGGCAGGTTTTCACTGTGTGATAATAGAGGCAGACAGAGAGGGGGCAGGTTTTTCACTGTGTGATTATAGAGGTAAAGACAGAGAGCGGGGCAGGTTTTTCACTGTGTGATAATAGAGGTAAAGACAGAGCGGGGCAGGTTTTCACGATGTCATAATAGAGGTAAAGACAGAGAGGGGGCAGGTTTTTCACTGTTTGATTATAGAGGTAAAGACAGAGAGTGCGGGGCAGGTTTCTCACTGTGTGATTATAGAGGTAAAGACAGAGAGCGGGGCAGGTTTTTCACTGTGTGATTATAGAGGTAAAGACAGAGAGCGGGGCAGGTTTTTCACTGTGTGATTATAGAGGTAAAGACAGAGAGCGGGGCAGGTTTTCACTGTGTGATATTAGAGGTAAAGACAGAGCGGGGCAGGTTTTTCACTGTGTGATAATAGAGGTAAAGACAGAGAGCGGGGCAGGTTTTCACTGTGTGATTATAGAGGTAAAGACAGAGAGCTGGGCAGGTTTTCACTGTGTCATAATAGAGGTAAAGACAGAGAGGGGGCAGGTTTTCACTGTGTGATTATAGGGGTAAAGAAGAGAGCGGGGCAGGTTTTTCACTGTGTGATAAAAGAGGTAAAGACAGAGAGGGGGCAGGTTTTTCACTGTGTGATTATAGAGGTAAAGACAGAGAGCGGGGCAGGTTTTCACTGTGTGATAATAGAGGCAGACAGAGAGGGGGCAGGTTTTTCACTGTGTGATTATAGAGGTAAAGACAGAGAGCGGGGCAGGTTTTTCACTGTGTGATAATAGAGGTAAAGACAGAGCGGGGCAGGTTTTCACGATGTCATAATAGAGGTAAAGACAGAGAGGGGGCAGGTTTTTCACTGTGTGATTATAGAGGTAAAGACAGAGAGCGGAGCAGGTTTTTCACTGTGTGACTATAGAGGTAGACAGAGAGCGGGGCAGGTTTTCAGTGTGTGATAATAGAGGTAAAGACAGAGTGGGGCTTTTTTTCACTGTGTGATTATAGAGGTAAAGACAGAGAGTGCGGGGCAGGTTTTTCACTGTGTGATTATAGAAGTAAAGACAGAGAGCGGGGCAGGTTTTTCACTGTGTGATTATAGAGGTAAAGACAGAGAGCGGGGCAGGTTTTTCACTGTGTGATTATAGAGGTAAAGACAGAGAGCGGAGCAGGTTTTTCACTGTGTGATTAAAGAGGTAAAGACAGAGAGCGGGGCAGGTTTTCAGTGTGTGATAATAGAGGTAAAGACAGAGAGCGGGGCAGGTTTTCACTGTGTGATTATAGAGGTAAAGACAGAGAACGGGGCAGGTTTTCACTGTGTGATATTAGAGGTAAAGACAGAGCGGGGCAGGTTTTTCACTGTGTGATAATAGAGGTAAAGACAGAGAGGGGGCAGATTTTTCACTGTGTGATTATAGAGGTAAAGAAGAGAGCGGGGCAGGTTTTTCACTGTGTGATAAAAGAGGTAAAGACAGAGAGGGGGCAGGTTTTTCACTGTGTGATTATAGAGGTAAAGACAGAGAGCGGGGCAGGTTTTCACTCTGTGATAATAGAGGTAAAGACAGAGAGGGGGCAGGTTTTTCACTGTGTGATAATAGAGGTAAAGACAGAGAGCGGGGCAGGTTTTCACTGTGTGATAATAGAGGTAAAGACAGACAGCGGGGCAGGTTTTCACTGTGTGATTATAGAGGTAAAGACAGAGAGCGGGGCAGGTTTTTCACTGTGTGATAATAGAGGTAAAGACAGAGCGGGGCAGGTTTTCACTGTGTCATAATAGAGGTGAAGACAGAGAGGGGGCAGGTTTTTCACTGTGTGATTATAGAGGTAAAGACAGAGAGCGGAGCAGGTTTTTCACTGTGTGATTATAGCGGTAAAGACAGAGAGCGGGGCAGGTTTTCAGTGTGTGATAATAGAGGTAAAGATGAGAGCGGGGCAGGTTTTCACTGTGTGATAATAGAGGTAAAGACAGAGAGCGGGGCAGGTTTTCACTGTGTGATTATAGAGGTAAAGACAGAGAGCGGGGCAGGTTTTCACTGTGTGATAATAGAGGTAAAGACAGAGGCGGCAGGTTTTTCACTGTGTGATTATAGAGGTAAAGACAGAGAGCCTGGCAGGTTTTTCACTGTGTGATTATAGAGGTAAAGACAGAGAGCGGGGCAGGTTTTCACTGTGTGATAATAGAGGTAAAGACACACAGCGGGGCAGGTTTTCACTGTGTGATAATAGGTAAAGACAGAGCGGGGTAGATTTTCACTGTGTGATAATAGGTAAAGACAGAGAGCGGGGTAGGTTTTCACTGTGTGATAATAGAGGTAAAGACAGAGAGCGGGGTAGGTTTTTCACTGTGCTTGTCTTTTCAGATTGCTGGTGTCTGTTATTCACACTGATTGAAAGCAGTCAGGAAATGTCACTTTGTTTCTGACTGCTGCCGCTCCCACATCAATTCACAGACACACACACACACCCCTTGTCGTTGTACAGTAATGAGATTCAGATCAGGCCAGTCAGTCTCTCCGCTCGCTCGGCGTATGGATTTCTCCGTAATGATATTCTGAAGCAGATTGAGTTTGCTTTTCTCTGAAGAGAGAGTATCGCCCACTCTTTTTAAACCTATTCGTCAGGGGAGTCAGAATATGCAGCGACACAGTGTAACAGCTGATTTGTCCCTCTGTGATGTCCCCTGTCGGCTCTGTTGTCAGTGATTCACAGCAGGTGCTCCGGGATACAGAGTGTTGTTTCAGACAGTGGACACTTTAAGTCGGAGGAGGGGCTCATTGGAATGGCTGGAATGAAATACATGTAATGGTGATACATTACCAATCACTACTTCTAGGATGTCTATTTAGGCTACATGTTGCAGTAGACATTGAGGGATATAGGTTGTGTATTTGGAGTAGACGTTCAGGCATATGTATATTTAGGGTGAACTGAGGGATATAGGTTGTGTATTTGGAGTAGACGTTCAGGCATATGTATATTTAGGGTGAACTGAGGGATATAGGTTGTGTATTTGGAGTAGACGTTCAGGCATATGTATATTTAGGGTGAACTGAGGGATATAGGTTGTGTATTTGGAGTAGACGTTCAGGCATATGTATATTTAGGGTGAACTGAGGGATAGAGGTTGTGTATTTGGAGTAGACGTTCAGGCATATGTATATTTAGGGTTAACTGAGGGATATAGGTTGTGTATTTGGAGTAGAAGTTCAGGGATATGTATATTTAGGGTGAACTGAGGGATATAGGTTGTGTATTTGGAGTAGACGTTCAGGCATATGTATATTTAGGGTGAACTGAGGGATATAGGTTGTGTATTTGGAGTAGACGTTCAGGCATATGTATATTTAGGGTGAACTGAGGGATATAGGTTGTGTATTTGGAGTAGACGTTCAGGCATATGTATATTTAGGGTGAACTGAGGGATATAGGTTGTGTATTTGGAGTAGACGTTCAGGCATATGTATATTTAGGGTGAACTGAGGGATATAGGTTGTGTATTTGGAGTAGACGTTCAGGCATATGTATATTTAGGGTGAACTGAGGGATAGAGGATTTTGATTTGGTCTTCGCCCCTGTGCCTTTACACGCCGTAATTTGTGTACAACAAAAAAAACAATGATGCATTCCTGCGTCTGTCTCCCGAATCTCTTCATACCAACGTGACAGAATAATGGACCATTAAGGGAGACAGCAGGAATGGCCCGTCCTATGACGCTGCGACTGGGCCATCCGCCGCCGCTGCAACTGGGCCGTCTGACGCCGCCACAACTTCCGGGTCCAACTTCGGCAGCTGCATCGGGTCCTGATTAACCCGCACTGCGTTCCTGGGATCTTCCTCGAGGCCCGGAGTCGTTGCGCTGCTAGTGCATCGGGGGGGGACTGTCACGGATCCCTCTGGAACTTTCATTACGGACACCTGTTCCCTATTCCCACTGATTAGTACTTGTATAAGTGTGCCCTTTGGTTTCCATTGGGCTGTCCATTATTGTTACTATATCCGTTGGTGCGTGTGAGTACCTGCGCTGTGTGTTTTGGCTTTCGTGCCATTGTGGATTGCGCAGATGATTACGGGTCTCGTGTGTTAATCATTATGGGCGTGTGTTATTTATTTGAGGTACTCCTCGCTCTTTTGTTTGGGTTTCAACCCTGTGTTTTTGTATAGTTTTTGTTTGGTCTTCGCGGCACGCCGTAATTTGGGTAAAATAAAAAAACCTATCTTCATACCAACGTGACACATGGTAGAGGCTGAGGGATCTGGAATGCTCATTTACGTTTCTATGGTGATGGTTTATGGTAGATACTGAGGGATATAGGATGTCTGTTTAGGTTTCTATGCTGATGGTTTATGGTAGATACTGAGGGATATAGGATATCTGTTTAGGTAGGATGTTGTTTCAGGGTAGACGTTGAGGTGTATAAGATGTCTGTTTAGGGTAGACGTTGAGGTACTGTATACGGGATGTCTTTTTAGAGTATGGATATTTTATATTAGTTTAGGGTGGATATGTAAAGATGTTGTTCTTAGTAAGGACAATAAAGCTGCAAACACAATACACAGTTGAATGATGGTTTAGTGAATGAGTTTTTTCGGTGATTCTCGACTGAGCGGAATTGATCCTTTCATACATGGTCTTTGAGTCCATGATCATACTGGGTTACTTTTGTGATTGACAGAGAGTTTGTGTGCGTCCCAAATTGCACCATATTCCCTATGTAGTGCACTACTTTTGATGAGAGCCTTATGGGTCCTGGTCTAAAGTAGTGCACCCAATAAGGAATAGGGTGCTTTTTGGGATGTGACCCTTCTGTTCATTTAGAGTTCATGTTGACTTTATGTAACGGACTCAGTAAAGAATCCACTGACATTTCCTCACCAGCCTACTCTAAACCCTCACTGGCAGTACAGCAAAACCCATTGAGCCCCGAGCAGACAGATATCAGAACAGTTCCTCCTCAGATCAGAGCACACAGTTATCAGGCCCGTTTTAGACTCTGTCAAACACTGAGTAACAATCTCAGTTATTGGTCTAATGGTTAGGGTTAGAGTTCATTAGGTTTGGTCTCAAAGTTACTTGGGAGGTGTGTGTGTGTGTGTGTGTGTGTGTGTGTGTGTGTGTGTGTGTGTGTGTGTGTGTGTGTGTGTGTGTGTGTGTGTGTGTGTGTGTTTGCGTGCCAGTCTGTGGTAAAGAGAAGGGAGGGTGGGGGGCAGTAATGTATAGTTCACCAAGCACCTTTTCTCAGCCTATCAGGGCGCACGTGTGTGTTGAAAGCTCTCCTGTCACGCTGCTCTGAGCATGAATGGGAGGTTTCCATCACACAGGGCCATGGGCCTTTAACACTAAAAGACCAGACATCAAACTCGTTTAGTGATGATGGCTAGATGTGTCCCATCATCAATATCAATGTGTGAATGAATTATGAGCCTGAGTGGGATACAGCGTTGTGAGACGAGTGGCCTTCAGCACCTGATCCCACCTTGAGGGCCGTACACTACCTAGTTATAATGCTGTATGTTTCCAGGAGGGGAAGAGACTGCCACTGGCTGCTGCTTCCCTTTGTGAATCTGTTGGGTAGTGTGAGTTAGTTAGTTAATAACTGATTTTTATAGCTATTTCTTGTTGTCTATGACCCTCGTTTCATTATCCTAATACACACACTGTAGCACTTTAGGATTGTTTTTAGATGAGAAACGCATTACAAATGAAGAGCTCTATTCAGTCTGTATGGACGAAGCATTCCAGGATGTGTGATAGAAATGTAAAGGTGATTCCCCATTGAGCCGACATATGCAGCGTTTAATACAGTCTCTGTTAACGCGAGAGCATTGCCTTCCAATTTCAATCCTGCTGTAACACTTAGTTTTTTACAATCACTTTGGCACTAATTTCGGAACCTTGATGTCATTTTTCTTTCTTTTTTTTTTTTTCAATTTAAAGTTTTATTAAGTTCTTGTTTTTCAATCAACCAACAAAACACATTCCACATTCACAGATGTGACAGGCTTTAAAAAAATAAAAAGTCAAAAAATAATAATACATTTGAAAAAATTTAAATACAATTAAAATGAATGATAAAGTCAAATAAAAGCATTTATTTTTCTTAATCTATATATTTTCCTTGGTACATGTATATACATACATACATACATACATACGCATACACACACACATACGCACACGTACTCAAAAACTAAATTAAAATAAAAACACACACACAAAAAAAAAAAAAACATACCACTTGCAGCAGCACTATCAAGGTTCTTATCAGCTATTTCAAGCATTCGCTGAGACGATGGGCCAATAATTCGTTTTTAGGTTTTACAGTACCTTACACAACATGTATGTGCGCATTTCCCTAGTCACCCCGTTCACTCTGTCCAGTTTGAAATATAGTTGAATAGTGGGGACCAGAGTCTATCAAACTTGGGCTGTCTCTTGTGGAGGTCATAAGTGAGCTTTTCAAGAGGAAGAAAGTCAACAATCTGGTCAATCCACATTTTAAATGTAGGGGGGGTATTAGAGGCCCACAATAGAAGAATACATTTCTTAGCAAAGTATGTAATAGTCATAAGCAAATTTTCTCTGTCAGGATCAAGAACAAAGTCCTGCTGGGCATTAAGAAGATAGATACATGGGGTCATATCAAACTGTACCTCTAGTATTTTCTGTGCAGCGGTATGTACAGATTGCCAGAATCTGGCAATCCCCCTACAGCTCCAAAATACATGCATATAGGTTCCACATTCAGAGGTACATCTTTTACAGTTAGGAGACATATCTGTTTTCATTCTATGGAGTCTCAAAGGAGTATAATAAAATTTGTACAAAAATTTGTAATTAGATTCTTTCATTTTTACACTGGTAGAGGAGCAGTATACCTTGTCGCAAACCTCCGCCCATAACTCATCACTAATAGTCAGACCAAGGTCCTTTTCCCAGATTATTTTCAAAGGAGTAAAGGAGGAGCTTCCTTTCTCAGAAAGGAGTCTATAGATGCAAGATATTTTGCCTTTAATGGATTGTGCTGTGACAAGAAGGGTTTCAACTTCGTTCAACTGAGTTCTAAACCTCCTCTTGGAGGTAAATGAGGAAATTACATGTCTAATTTGAAGATATTAAAAAAAAAATGGGATCTTGGCACATCTAATTCACTGCAGAGCTCTTGAAAGGATTTCAGTGTAGTGGTTTTCTGATGAAATAGGTCTGAAAAGGTCCTGATTCCTAGAGTATGCCAAAGATTAAAGTTGGCATCCCTCAGGGCTTTTGGCAAGTCTGGGTTGCCTACTATAGGCGAGTGAGAACATATTTGGGAGGAAATGCCCAGGTATTTCTTACAGTCCCTCCACGCTAGTAGGGTGCTGTAAATCACAAAGGATTTGGCTATGTTGCCCACTTCACTAAAGTTATTGATGAATATAATTGAGCTTAAGGGCAATGAACCACAGGATTGGGCTTCTATCTGAATCCACGTTGACTCTTGTCTGTTTGTGATCCATGTTAGCATGTTGCGGATTTGGGCAGACCAGTAGTACAATTGAAGGGAGGGAAGGGCAAGGCCACCTTTAGATTCGGGTTTTGATAAAGTGGAAAACTTGATCCTAGGTTTTTTATTGCCCCATATAAATTTGGTGATGCTTTGGTTAGTTGTTTTGAAGAAGGAAACTGGGAGATAGCATGGGAGCATCTGAAATAAGTAGTTCAGTCTAGGGAGGACGTTCATACGGATTACATTAATTCTTCCTACTAAGCTAATTGGGAGGGAGATCCAGGTTTGGAGATTGTTCTTGATTCGATCCAGGAGTGGAAGATAATTTTCCTTAAAAAGGCTATTCAGATCTGGTGTTATGAAGATCCCGAGGTATTGAAACCCCTGTGTTTTCCATTGGAAAGGACAAAGTGTCTTCATAGAGCTGGTGAGTGTAATATTGAGAGGGCAGACAGTGGATTTGTTAAAATTGATCTTATAACCTGAGAACTTGCCATACTGGGCAATTGTGTCTAAAATGAGAGGGAGGGATTTCTCAGGGTTGGATATGTAGAGCAAGACATCATCCGCGTAAAGCGAAATCTTGTGCTGCAGGCCACCTGCAGAAACACCCATAATACTTGGATTGCTCCTTATCAGCTCTGCCAGAGGCTCCGCCCCCAACAAGTAGAGCAGCGGGGACAGCGAGCACCCTTGTCTTGTGCCCCGCTCCAGAGGGAATCTGTCAGAGTTCAGTCCATTAGTAGTCACCATGGCATTTGGATGAGAGTATAGTGATTTGATCCATTTAATAAAATTTGGGCCCATATTGAACTTTTCTAAGACTGAAAACAGAAAGCTCCACTCCATCCTGTCAAACGCCTTCTCAGCATCCAGTGAAGCCAGCAGGACAGGGGTCTTTTGTGCGTTTACTTGATCAATAATATCAAAAAGACGGCGAATGTTATCAGAAGAGTATCTGTCTCTAATAAATCCAGTTTGGTCCGCTTTTATTATTTTGGGAAGAAGAGTGTTTAGTCTTATGGCGAGCAATTTGGTAATTATTTTATAGTCGAAATCCAACAAGCTTATGGGCCGGAAGGACGAGCAGGATAGGGGGTCCTTGTCCTTTTTTAGCAACACTGTAATGCGAGCTGTGTGCATTGAGTCTGGGAGAACTCCGTTTTTGCAAAAATCCTCCAGCATTGGCATGAAGATAGGGCTGAGCTGGGGCCAAAAAGCTTTATAGAACTCTCTGGGGAATCCATCTGGGCCTGGGGACTTATTAGGTGGCATGGAGGTAATTGCCTCCAGGATCTCCTCAGGAGTGAAGGGGGAGTTGAGATCTTCCTGGTCGGTCTCTGATAGTTTAGGTAGCGAGATTCCCTCTAGGAAAGAGTGGAGTTCTGCCTCCGTGTGTTTTCTCTCAGAGGTATATAGTTTGCAGTAAAAATCATGAAAAGTTAAATTGATCTTTTTTTGGGTCATATGTGACCTCGTCCTCTGCTGTTCGGATAGCCATGATTGTACGCTCTGACTGCTCCTTTTTTAATTGGTAAGCAAGCAATCTACTGGGCCTATTGCTATACTCATGGTATTTCTGTTTAGTAAAGAAAACTTTTTTTTTTTTATCTCCCGAGTGTAGTCCAAATTCAGTTTGGCTTTGGCTGCTTTAAGATGACTCCAGGAAGTGCTGTCTAGGGATTGTTTATGTATTTTTTCACAGCATTCCAGCTCCCTCTCAAGATCTAGCCTGTGTGCTTCCATTGCTTTTTTCTTAGAGGAAGCATATGCAATTAGATGACCTCTTAGTGTGGCTTTAGCAGCGTCCCACATTGTGGCCGGAGAAACAGGGGAATCTTTATTGTCTTGTGTGTAGTTGTCTATCCATGTAGTTACTAATGTATGGAACTCGTCATTTGATAGCATGGAGGTGTTGAATTTCCAGCTCTTTGACCTCGGGATGTTTTTGCAGAGGTCAAAGCGGAGGTGGACAAAGGCGTGATCTGAAAGTGCTATGGGTCCGATTGTACAAGTGGCTGAATTTATGAAACTCTTTGGGATAAAAATGTAATCTATACGGGAGTAGGTGTTATGGACATTAGAGTAGTATGTATAGTCCATAGATGAGCTATTATTCTCTCTCCAGATATCTATCAGCCCCATCTCTTTAGTAAGAGAGTTCAACATCTTTGCAGATCTAGGATTTGTGGTGGGGACTTGAGATGATTTGTCTAGGGTTGGGTTAAGGGTACAATTAAAATCTCCGGCCACCACACCAAAGGAGACACAATGCTCATTGAACAGGGTTATAATTTTTGACATGAAGGCAGGAGTATCTGTGTTAGGGGCGTATATGTTTAATATAGTAATTGGTTGACCATATAGTGACCCAGTTATCAAAATAAATCTCCCCTCCGGATCAGATATGTTTTTGTCTATTATGAATGGAACATTTTTATGGATAAGTATGGCTGTGCCTCTACTGTTTGATTTGAAAGATGAGAAATACACCTGTCCCACCCAAGCTCCCACCCAAGTTTGGCATGTTCAGCATCACAGAGGTGTGTCTCTTGTAATAGCGCAATGTCTGCTTTTTCCTTTTTTAGAGCACATAGTATCTTTTTCCGTTTTATTGCATGCCCTAGACCATGGCAGTTCCATGTCAATAGATTTAAGGTACTAGTCATCGTCATCGAGCAGTAATCGAACTTTAGTGCAAGTCATCGCTGGGTAAAAGTGGATAGTAATTACAGCTGCGTTCACATAAAAGGAAAATAAATGGTATACATAAAATAATCATCTCTGAACACCCCAGCCGAGTTCCCAAACAACTCGACACATCCCGTTGGATCTATTACCTCCCCGCTCAGTCTCAATTCTGTGTTCCGAATAAAACAAAAACCGGGAACAGTTAGCAACGCACAACGTCTCCCTCTCCCCACCAAAGAAATGCCTCATCCTCTCCACCCCGCATTGAGTAAATAACACAGTTGCCCTCGTCCAGACCTCAGTAAAAGAGGGGAGAAAAATAAAATCAATAGCCCAGCCTACATATACCTCCCCCAAGGGACCTAGGGAACCCCAGGTAATAATAGCAACAACAACAAAAAAACAGGGAAATAAAAGTAGGCTGAAACATTAGTAGGCCTAGGTTAGGCTATACAGCCCATCCCTCTCAGTTAAAGGAAAATAAATATAAATTGGAGGGCTGTAATGACATTTAGGGGGTGGGTCTCTGGATATCGGCTATATGTCGTCTTACCTCCTTTAGTAATGGCATTAATCGCATTTAGTCATTGGTCTGTTTCTCATTGGCCAGGATTGTCTTTCAAAAAACGTTTTGCCTCTTCGGGAGTTTTGAAGTGTCGCAAGGCTCCTTGGTGAAGAATCCTGAGCTCGTTTGGGTATTTGAATCCCCTGAAGATGCCTCGGTCAATGGAGTATTTCTTCACTTCGTCAAATTCTCGGCGTTTTCGGCGTATTCCAGCTGACAGGTCCTGGTGTAAAGCGAGTTTGGTGTTTCCCACTGTGATGGTGTTGTTTTTCGCCGCCTGTAGGACTTGTTCCTTGTCGGTGAATCTCAGGAAACGTATGGTGATTGGGCGCGGTGGTTGTCTGGCTGCTGGTGGTGGCCTCAGTGCTCGGTGAGCTCTCTCGAGTTCTATGGGCCTGTCGGTGGGCAGGTGGAGCCACTCGGGAAGTTTGTCTTGCAGGTAGCGGATCAGTGGCATGTTTCCCTCTTCTTTTTCGCCCAGATTGAATAGAACACAATTATTCCTTCGCCCCCTGTTTTCCAGGTCCTCTGTTTTCTCTTCCAGATGCTCGATTTTCTTTTTAGCATATGCTATTGTTTCCATGGCATCTGTCAATAAGTTTCCATGGATAGGATTCACCCCTCTGCCTCGTCCAGGCGCCCCGCGTTTATGGTTATCTTGTTGTTGATGTCAGGCAATGCGTTTTCCAGGATTGTCACCTTGCCCCCTATCGCACTGAGCTGAGAGTTAATGGCATCTAATTTGGTGTTTAGTTCTGTACGTTGGGATCTCAACTCAGAGAGGATGTCTTCGACAGAGTGCGAGGTTGGCATTCCTTGTGCCTCGTGGGGGAGCGGGTTCTCTTGCTCCTGGCTAATGGCGCTAGTTTTTTCTGAAGCTAGCTTCTTCCTGGAGGCTTTTTCCGTCGCTAATACTCGAGTCCGGGTAAAAATGTCACCTGTAGTGTCGCCTTTTGTAGCCGCCATTACTTTTTCTTACTAAAGCTAAATGAGTGTGAACTTGGAATGGAGGTAAGATTAGGAATTGGAAACTACTTGTGCGGAGCTCTGAGTTCACGCGGCCATCTCGTTCAAGGGTCACGTGATCCCCCCTGATGTCATTTTTCAAAACTCTAGACACAAAACTCACAAAACTAAAATCACCTGTTCAAAATGACACAACTAAACATCAAAGTATTACCATTTCAAAATGCAATTCACACATTACATCTGAGATGACTGTCTATTCATTTCATTACAATGATCTAACTATCAATTGATACAACTGCTCAAAATGATAAGTAACTGTTGCATTACTCTTCATGCATAGTTTTATGGAAACTGACAAACAATATTCCATGTTTAGATCATGAAGGTTTCAGGATAACGAGATCCATTGACATCAATTACCGTGGAATATGTGTGTGTGTGTGTGTGTGTGTGTATGTGTGTGTGTGTGTTTGCGTGCCAGTCTGTGGTAAAGAGAAGGGAGGGTGGGGTGCAGTAATGTATAGTTTACCAAGCACCTTTTCTCAGCCTATCAGGGTGCACGTGTGTGTTATCAATGGCTGTAATATTTCATCATCATTCTTTATCAGACACTGTTTCTATGGTCCCATGTACCACTTTTCCAGATTATGTTTTCAGATTTGACATTACTGTAAACTCGGACACTTTATTAGGTACACCTTTCTAGTACTGGGTAGGACCCCTTTTTGCCTCCACAACAGCCTGAATTATTCATGGTGTTGTACGTTAAAAGATGCCATTCTTCACACCACTGTTTTAAACAGCTGTTATTTGAGCATTTGTTGCCTTTCTGTTAGCTTGAATGAGTCTGGACATTCTCCTCTGACCTCTCTCATTAACAAGGTGTTTTTGCCCACAGAAATGTCGCTCACTAAATGTGTTTTATTTATCGCACCATTCTCTGTAAACTCTAGAGACTGCAGTGCGTAAAAATCCCAGGAGGACAGCTGTTTCTGAGATGCTGGAATCACCATGTGCGGCATAAACAATCATACCACAGTCAAAGTTGCTTAGGGTAGCCTAGTGGTTAGAGCGTTGGACTAGTAACCGGAAGGTTGCAAGTTCAAACCCCCGAGCTGACAAGGTACAAATCTGTCGTTCTGCCCCTCAACAGGCAGTTAACCCACTGTTCCTAGGCCGTCATTGAAAATAAGAATTTGTTCTTAACTGACTTGCCTGGTTAAATAAAGGTAAAATAAAAATAAAAAACTAATCTTGCCTGTTCTAATGTTTGGTCGAACAACATCTGAAGCTCTCTACTCTATATACTCTATATATTGAGTTGCAGGCAGCTACATGATTCAGTGTTGGAATGTAACCTTCCTTGATGAGCTAAATCAGGTCTGTAGAGCTGATGGCGTTTTGAAAAATGACCACAAGGTTCTGAAATTAGTGCCAAAGTGATTGTAAAAAACTGTAACTTCAGTGATACAGATTGAATAGAGCCTTAACTGTAGAGAGATGGAGAATGAGAAGGGAGCGGTAGAGAGAGAACCAATCTCCTCATTATTTTCTCCTGCAGGATAATTTCCCAGCTGGTAACCCAGAGCGTCTCCAGGACCTGAAGTCTACTGTGGACCTTCTCACCAGCATCACCTTCTTCAGGATGAAGGTATGTATACACTCACTGTGTGTGTGTGTGTGTGTGTGTGTGTGTGTGTGTGTGTGTGTGTGTGTGTGTGTGTGTGTGTGTGTGTGTGTGTGTGTGTGTGTGAGTGAGTGAGAGAAGCATTTTAACCACCCTCTCTCCCAGTGCAATCCCCGCCCTGTAATCCTCTCCCCCAGTTCCCAGCCTGCACGCTGATTTATCTAGGTTTAAAAACAGCCCATTGCTGTGCTTCATACACACAGGCACAAACACATGCATACACCCACACACACACACACACACACACACAAAAACCGGTCGACACGCACACAAACACACACACAAAGACACCGGTGGACTCCCACCCCCACTCAGGAAGGCTGTGTTGTGGTGTGGGGCGGATGTACACAGAATGGAGCGGCCAGGCGTAACTAAGATGGCAGCTGAAGGGGAGATGACGTGGGGGGACGAATGAGAATTGTCACTTTATGTTACAGACGCTTTCACTCCCACTTCCAGCCACCCTGCACATTAAGGGAAAGGGAAAGGGGATACCTAGTCAATTGCACAACTGAATGCATTCAGCCAAAGTGTGTTCAACCGAAGTGTGTAACCCAACCCCTCTGAATCACACACACACGCACACAAGTTCTCCTGAACACACAGACAGTATACAGTAGGTTTCAAAGAATCACGGATAGAGGCCTATTTCCATTTTTTGAAGATGTATTCCTTATTATTCACCATTCTAAAGGTACAACTTTAAAGTGTGTGTGTGTGTGTGTGTGTGTGTGTGTGTGTGTGTGTGTGTGTGTGTGTGTGTGTGTGTGTGTGTGTGTGTGTGTGTGTGTGTGTGTGTGTGTGTGTGTGTGTGTGTGTGTTTTGACTTTGTTCCTATCTGTATTACAGGTACAGGAGCTACAGAGTCCTCCCAGAGCCAGTATGGTGGTGAAGGACTGTGTCAGAGCCTGTCTGGACTCAACATACAAATACATCTTTGACAACTGTCATGAACTCTACAACCAGCTACTAGACCAGGTAAGACAGACACTATATCACCCTATATTAAACCCTATATCACCCTATATTAAACCCTATATCAGCCCTATATTAAACCCTTTACCACGCCTATTTTAATCCCTATATCACCCTATATTAAAACCTACATCAGTCCTATATTAAATCCTATATCACCCCTATGTTAATCACTATATCACCCTATATTAAACCCTTTATCACTCCTATATTAAACCCTACATAAGTCCTATATTAAACCCTATATCAGACCTACAGTGGGGAGAACAAGTATTTGATACCCTGCCGATTTTGCAGGTTTTCCTACTTACAAAGCATGTAGAGGTCTGTAATTTTTTATCATAGGTACACTTCAACTGTGAGAGACAGAATCTAAAACAGAAATCCATAAAATCTCATTGTATGATTTTTAAGTAATTAATTAGCATTTTATCGCATGACATAAGTATTTGATCATCAACACGGCAGGACCTGGTCAATGACCTGAAGAGAGCTGGGACCACAGTCTCAAAGAAAACCATTAGTAACACACTACGTCGTCATGGATTAAAATCCTTCAGCGCACGCAAGGTCCCCCTGCTCAAGCCAGCGCATGTCCAGGCCCGTCTGAAGTTTGCCAATGACCATCTGGATGATCAAGAGGAGGAATGGGAGAAGGTAATGTGGTCTGATGAGACAAAAATAGAGCTTTTTGGTCTAAACTCCACTCGCCGTGTTTGGAGGAAGAAGGATGAGTACAACCCCAAGAACACCATCCCAACCGTGAAGCATGGAGGTGGAAACATCATTCTTTGGGGATGCTTTTCTGCACCGTATTAAGGGGAGGATGGATGGGGCCATGTATCGCGAGATCTTGGCCAACAACCTCCTTCCCTCAGTAAGAGCATTGAAGATGGGTCGTGGCTGGGTCTTCCAGCATGACAACGACCCAAAACACACAGCCTGGGCAACTAAGGAGTGACTCCGTAAGAAGCATCTCAAGGTCCTGGAGTGGCCTCGCCAGTCTCCAGACCTGAACCCAAAAGAAAATCTTTGGAGGGAGCTGAAAGTCCGTATTGCCCAGCGACAGCCCCGAAACCTGAAGGATCTGGAGAAGGTCTGTATGGAGGAGTGGGCCAAAATCCCTGCTGCAGTGTGTGCAAACCTGGTCAAGAACTACAGGAAACATATGATCTCTGTAATTGCAAACAAAGTATTCTGTACCAAATACTAAGTTCTGCTTTTCTGATGTATCAAATACTTATGTCATGCAATAAAATGCAAATTAATTACTTAAAAATCATACAATGTGATTTTCTACATTTTTTTTTTGATTCCGTCTCTCACAGTTGAAGTGTACCTATGATAAAAATGACAGACCTCTACATGCTTTGTAAGTAGGAAAACCTGCAAAATCGGCAGTGTATCAAATACTTGTTCTCCCCACTGTATATTAAACTCTTTATCACTCCTATATTACATCCTATATCACTTTCATATTAAATTCTATATCACTCCTATATCACCCTATATTAAATGCTTTATCACCACTATATTAAACACTTTATCACCCCTATATTAAACCCTATATCAGACCTATATTAAAACCTATATCAGTCCTATGTTAAATCATATATCAGTACTATGTTAAATCCTATATCAGTGCTATATATGCTGAGTGTACAAAGCATTAGGATCACCTTCTTAGTTTTGCATTGCACCACCCCCTTTTGCCCTCAGAACAGCCTCAATTCTTTGGTGCATGGACTCTACAAAGTGTCGAAAGTGTTCCACAGTGGTGCTGGCCTATGTTGAATCTAATGCTTCCCACAGTCGTGTCAAGTTGGCCGGATGGGTGGTGGACCATTCTTGATACACACAGGAAACTGTTGAGCATGAAAAAAACACAGCAGCATTGCAGTTCTTGACACAAACCTCTGCTCCTGGCACCTACTACCATTCAATGTATTTTTAATCAATTTGATTTACAATGATGGCCTACCCTGGCCAAACCCGGACGACGCTGGGCCAATTGTGTGCTGCCCTATGGGACACACAATCACACCCGGATGTGCTGCCCTATGGGACACACAATCACACCCGGATGTGCTGCCCTATGGGACACACAATCACACCCGGATGTGCTGCCCTATGGGACACACAATCACACCCAGATGTGCTGCCCTATAGGACACACAATCACACCCGGATGTGATGCAGCCTGGTTCAAAGGCATTTAAATCTTTTGTCTTGCCCATTCACCCTCTGAATGGCACACAGACACAATCCATGTCTGAATTGTCTCAAGGCTTAAAAATCCTTATTTAACCTGTCTCCTCCCCTTCATCTACACTGATCAGAGTTGATTTAACAGGTGACATCAATAAGGGATCATAGCTTTCACCTGGATTCACCTGGTCAGTCTATGTTATCGAAGGAACAGGTATTCCTAATGTTTTGTACACTCAGTCCTATATTCATTTTATATTGTTCCTATATCGGCCCTCTGTCAGTCCTAAGGTGCACTACAGGAGTTAGTGTGTTCTGTCTAACAGAGAGATAATGTCCTTCAGGTCTGTAACAGTCATGTCTATCTGTTCTGTAAAAGGCAAGTTCTGCAACAGTGAGGTAATGTCCTGCTAGTCTATAACAAGGAGTTTATAACTGTTGAATAATAATCTTCCTTTGTAGAAACAGCCTGAGGGGTTTTTAGCAATTACCCAGCAGAGAGATAGATACAGCCACTAATTACAACTCAGTCTAACACACTCACAAACGAGTCACACACTCCATCAACACACACACACACTTATAGACCAGACACCTACTCCATCAACACACACACACACACACAGGCACACTCACACACACACACACACACACACACACACACACACACACACACACACACACACACACACACACACACACACACACACACACACACACACACACACACACACACACACACACACTTATAGACCAGACACCTACTCCATGAACACACACACAAGCACACACACACACACACACAATCTATCAACACACACACACACACACACACACACACACACACACACACACACACACACACACACACACACACACACACACACACACACACACACACTTATAGACCAGACACCTACTCCATCAACACACACACACACAGGCACACACACACTCTATCAACACACACACACACACACACATATACACACACACTTGCAGACAGGACACACTCTTCATCAACACACTAGTCACCACAACATCAACACACATCTCTCCTGGAGCTAACCTCAGAGTGGTGGATGACTATATCATAATATTACAGCCTGCCTTTGTGCCACTGTGGATATTCCCCATAAAAGACGGACATTGTGTTGTCTTGCCTGCCCTCGTTCTCTCACTGGAAATACCACCGTCCAACCAGAGGCTGATTATGTAACGCTACAAAGCACTCTGCATGGGAGGGAGGGAGAGATAAATGGAAGGAGGGAGTGGGGAAGGGAGGGAGAGAAGGCATGGAGGGATCAGGGAGAGGAAGGAGGGAGAGCTTAAACATTCCCGTAAAGCCTGGCAGAGATGGAGGGATTTAAAAAGAGAGCAGTGAAGGAAGGAAGCAGAGCAGGTGAAGAAAGAGAGAGTCATTTAGGTCCAAATTCTCTCCATTGGAATTCAGTCACTGTGGAGGAAGGAGGAGAGATGCCCAGTACTGCATATCTCTGTAGATACACTGTAGGCACACACACACACACACACACACACACACACACACACACACTCACTCACACACACATAATCACTCACTCACACACTTAGCTTATTGTGGATTGGCGGGACATGGTTTGGATGGACGCATGACTCGACCTTCGCCTCTCCCGAGTCCATTGGGGAATTGCAGCAATGAGACAAGATCGGAAAAAAAGGGTAAAATCCTAAACAAATCGTCCCATCTCGCTCCGGTGAGCCAGTCAACAAATTGGTTGTTTTTGCTTATTGGATATTAGGGATGTCAGTCCCCATGTCTGTTATTGTCTCCTTTAGGTGTTTGAACTGTTTCCTACTGTGTTGATTCTCTGTCTGTTTGTCCAGATGTGTAAACAAACTGTTGGCCTGTGATTGCCATCCAGATGAGTGATACAGCGTCTGAGAGAGTTAATGTGTGTCCCAAATGGCACCCTATTCCTTATATAGTGCTCTACTTTTAGTACCAGTACCTCTTTTAGTATTGCACTATATGAGTATCTGGAGTGCCATTTGAACTGGTTTGTTGCTGGTAAAACGGTCATCCCAGTTTGGAATACTGATCATGGTTGGTACAGTACTGCTAGTTCTCCTGGAATCAGTACTGATTACACACTGGTGAAACAAAATCACACCCTCATATGCCCTGTGCAGTGCACCATAGTGTGGCAGGCAGCCCTATACGGCTCTGGTCAAAGTTATGCACTACAGGGGGGAAAGGATGTGATTTGAGATTCGCCCTAGAGGTAGGGATTCGTGTGAATATAGAGTGTATGATTAGCATGCTACTATAGTGTAGGTGATTAAGTTACCCTATGTCCCCAAAAATCTAATTAGTCAAAGTAGAGGGATCAGATGTTTGAGAGGGGCTTCAATCTCAAACAATGTATGTAGACCCATAATCCTTCACAAAGGAGAGAGAGCACACAGAGAAGAGAAAAATGGATTGAGTTTACAGAGCCAGGTATCACGAATAGAAACTGTTTCGACTCAGTGCTTTGTCAGGGGTGTACTGGTCCTTACCCCTGTCCACTTTAATAGATATGCTTACATTTAAGTGATATATTAAATAACACTTGTTAGGAATATACATTTTGGTCTGTGTTAGTCCCACAGCCCAAAGAAAGACAGTATGTATCTTTTCAGTATCTTTACACTATCTTTCCATTGAAGAGAGGGGTTACGGAGCCAGTCACGAAACCCAATGCTTCCTGATTGAAACTAGGAAAAGCACTTTGAGTCGGCTTGTTGTAGGTGCTTGGGAATAATTCAATGAAGTCCTTGAAGAAAATAAAGACCCACACACGGCTCTTGCCAATATCACTTAGTTGGTTTATTCAGCTTTTCTTCAAGGATGTACTGCTGGTGCTGGACACAATAATCATAAAATAGCTTAGTGATGAGCTTCGTGGGCAATATGGTGCTGAACGCTGAGCTGTTTATATTCACTATGTTGACCTCTGCTGGTGGTTAATCCTCCATCCCAAAGAGTATGATGAAAGGCAGATATTTTAAGAGAAGTTCAGATTAACATGTTGGCCTCTACTAGTGTTTGACCCCAACCAAAAGAAGGCAGTATGATCAAAGGCAGATCTCTGTAAGGGCAGACCTCAGCTTTAACACACATATCTAACCTTTATTTACACAGGTTTTTTTATTAGTCATTTGGCAGACACTCTTATCCAGAGTGACTTACAGTAATGAGTGCATACATTTTTATATTAGCCCACCATGGGAGTTGAACCCACAACCCTGGCAAGCACCATGCTCTACCAACTGAGCTACAAGGGACCCAATGAGGTGATCCTCATTGAGTTGAAATCTATTCTACCAGAGAGACCTGTTCATTTAAATGTGAACTTAAATGAATGGATTACAGCATTGGGTATACATGTTGGCCTCTGGTTGGTTTGTCCCACAGACCAAGGAAAGCCTGTAAGGCAAAAGGCAGGTATTCTCAGAGGGCGGTAGGTTAACCCTCAGCTTTATGATGGATGTACAATATACCTGCTATTTTACCACCTCTAACAATGTGTTGTTTGACATTATGAATATAGATGAGCAGGGAGATGCATTGGTAATACACAACCTTCATCAATGCCCTTCACACAACGGTATATAGTACACAAACACCCATGCACTTGCAGGACCACACACACTGGGAATACTTTGCATAGAGGATCCTGTTTCATTTTGCATAGAGTTCTGTTTCACTATTCATATCTCTACAGTAAGACAGACCACTGCAGCCCCTCTGCACACACACACACACACACACACACACACACACACACACACACACACACACACACACACACACACACACACACACACACACCACCCTTGGTAAACAGTCAGCTTCACTCGTGGGTGAACAGGGAGTACAGGAGGAGACGCAGTACACACCCCTGAGGGCCCCAGTGTTGAGGATCAGCGTGGCAGACGTGTTGTTGCCTATCCTCGCCACCTGGGGGCGGCCTGTCAGGAAGTCCAGGATCCAGTTGCAGAGGTAGATGTTTAGTCCCAGGGTCCTTAGCTTAGTGATGAGCTTCGTGGGCAATATGGTGCTGAACGCTGAGCTGTAGTCAATGAACAGTATTCTCACATAGGTGTTCCTTTTGGTTGGGATACGTACGTACGGTCACTGTGGGGATGACGTCATCGATGCACTTCTTGATGAAGCCGATGACTGAGGTGGTATACACCTCAATGCCATTGGAGGAATCCTAGGAAATACTCCAGTCTGTGCTAGCAAAACAGTCCTGTAGTGTAGCGTCCGTGTCATCTAACCACTTCCGTATTGAGAGAGTCACTGGTACTTCCTGCTTTAGATTTTGCATGTAAGAAGGAATCAGGGGGATAGAATTATGGTCAGATTTGCCAAATGGAGGGCAGGGGAGCGCTTTGTATGCATCACTGTGTGTGGAGTAAGGCTGGTCTCAAGTTTTTTTTTTCTCTGGTTGCACATGTGACATGCTGGTAAAAAATGTGGTAAAACTGATTTAAGTTGGCTTGCATTAAAGTCCCCGGCCACTAGGAGCGCCGCTTCTGGGTGAGCATTTTCTTCGAGTTAGTTGGGTGCGGTCTTAGTGCCAGCATCGGTCTGTGGTGGTAAATAGACGGCTCTGAATAATATAGATGAGAACTCTCTTGGTAGATAGTGTGGTCTACAGCTTATCATAAGGTACTCTGCCTCAGGTGACCAATACCTCGACACTTCTTTAATATTAGACATCAAGCACCAGCTGATATTGACAAAAATACACACACCCCCACCCCTCATCTTACCAGACGTAGCTTCTCTGTTCTGCCGGTCCATTGAAAATCCCTCCTGCTCTAAATGATCCGTGTCGTCGTTCAGCCACGACTCGGGGGAAACATAAGATATTACAGTTTTTAATGTGCCGTTGGTAGAATAATCGCAATCGTAGAACATCAATTTTATTATCCAACAATGGCATATTAACAAGTAGAATTGATGGCAGTGGGAGTTTACTCGCTCGCCGCCTCTTTTCCTCCGTCTTTTCTTCACGCAAATGACGGGGATCTGGGCCTGTTCCCGGGAGAGCAGTATTTCTTTCTCGTCAGACTCGTGAAAGGAAAAGCTTCTTCCAGTTCGTGGTGAGTAATCCCAGTTCTGATGTCCATAAGTTATTTTTGGTCATAAGAGATGGTAGCAACAACATTATGTACAAAATAAGTTTAAAAAATAAGTTAAAAACAATGCAAAAAAAATGAACAAATAGCACAATTGGTTACAGGCATGAAAAACATCAGCCATCCTCTTCGGCGCCATTTTAAGGTTCTTAGCTTTCCAACGCTATGTGGCATATGACGTGTTCTTCCGGCAGAAATTGACTGTCAGTCCGAGCAGCGAATAAAAGTGTAAGCAGGACTTCCCATTTAACCAGGCAAGTGACGGGGATCTGGGCCTGTTCCCGGGAGAGCAGTATTTCTTTCTCGTCAGACTCGTGAAAGGAAAAGCTTCTTAAGAACAAACTCTTACTTATTAATGACAGCCTACCCCAGCCAAACCCTCCCCTAACCCGGATGATGCTGGGACAATTGTGCACCGCAGTATGGGACTCCCAATCAGTTGTGATACAGCCCGGGATCAAACCAGGGTCTGTAGTGATGCCTCTAGCACTGAGATGCAGTGCCTTAGACCGCTGCGACACTCGGGAGCCCAGAGTCTAATCCGAAACCCCAGAGTCTAGTGAGGCAAACTCAATTTAAGCTGGGAAGCATGGCTATCAGCCAAAACTGTCCTAAATTGGCTTAACAGAGGCTGATTTATTAGCACACTACCTTGATAAAACAATTAACTAATAACGAAAGTCCCCAAAATCAGGGAGTTTACGCTTAACCGGTTTTAATCGAGCTCTCCCCCTAGTCATTACACACACACACACCAAATACACACAGAACAAACACACACAGACATACACAAACACGCACACAAGCTATGTCAAGAATCCAGTATACGGTGTGTATAAACAGTATAACTAAAATATAATGTACAGAAGTAGAAATATTAGAATGAGTACATAAAAGCAAGCAAGCAAACACACACACACACACACACACACACACACACACTACACGCTACACTGCAGGTTGTTGAATAATTGAAGCCATATTATTTCAGAGCTGCCAGGGACAGGCTTAATTTTAACACACCCTATTATATGAATCAAAATGGCTTTTCATGTTGCCCAGAGATACGCTCGGGTGTGTTTGTGCTTGAGCGTGCAATACAAACACACACTGTGAGCAGTGGGTTATCTATCTGTAAAGTCATTAAGATAAGAGAGGAAATGTGTTGGTGTGAACAGAATGTCCAGACAGTTGAGTCTATTTCTAACCATATCTCCCATCGACAGAGAAACTTTTATCAGCTCCAATACTACAGCAGTACTGTTACAGGGAGCTACAACTCTGCTGTACTCCTTCCTGTACGAGAACTATCACTAGTCCATCACTATACCAGGACAACTCATATACTGTACCAGGACTGGTCTACAGACAACTATCAACTCATATACTGTACCAGGACTGGTCTACAGACAACTATCAGATCATATACTGTACCAGGACTGGTCTACAGACAACTATCAGATCATATACTGTACCAGGACTGGTCTACAGACAACTATCAGATCATATACTGTACCAGGACTGGTCTACAGACAACCATCAACTCATATACTGTACCAGGACTGGTCTACAGACAACTATCAGATCATATACTGTACCAGGACTGGTCTACAGACAACTATCAACTCATATACTGTACCAGGACTGGTCTACAGGCAACTATCAGATCATATACTGTACCAGGACTGGTCTACAGACAACTATCAGATCATATACTGTACCAGGACTGGTCTACAGACGACTATCAGATCATATACTGTACCAGGACTGGTCTACAGACAACTATCAACTCATATACTGTACCAGGACTGGTCTACAGACAACTATCTGATCATATACTGTACCAGGACTGGTCTACAGACAACTATCAGATCATATACTGTACCAGGACTGGTCTACAGACAACTATCAACTCATATACTGTACCAGGACTGGTCTACAGACAACTATCAGATCATATACTGTACCAGGACTGGTCTACAGACAACTATCAGATCATATACTGTACCAGGACTGGTCTACATACAACTATCAGATCATATACTGTACCAGGACTGGTCTACAGACAACTATCAGATCATATACTGTACCAGGACTGGTCTACAGACAACTATCAACTCATATACTGTACCAGGACTGGTCTACAGGCAACTATCAGATCATATACTGTACCAGGACTGGTCTACAGACAACTATCAGATCATATACTGTACCAGGACTGGTCTACAGACGACTATCAGATCATATACTGTACCAGGACTGGTCTACAGACAACTATCAACTCATATACTGTACCAGGACTGGTCTACAGACAACTATCTGATCATATACTGTACCAGGACTGGTCTACAGACAACTATCAGATCATATACTGTACCAGGACTGGTCTACAGACAACTATCAACTCATATACTGTACCAGGACTGGTCTACAGACAACTATCAGATCATATACTGTACCAGGACTGGTCTACAGACAACTATCAGATCATATACTGTACCAGGACTGGTCTACATACAACTATCAGATCATATACTGTACCAGGACTGGTCTACAGACAACTATCAGATCATATACTGTACCAGGACTGGTCTACAGACAACTATCAACTCATATACTGTACCAGGACTGGTCTACAGACAACTATCAGATCATATACTGTACCAGGACTGCTCTACAGACAACTATCAGATCATATACTGTACCAGGACTGGTCTACAGACAACTATCAGATCATATACTGTACCAGGACTGGTCTACAGACAACTATCAACTCATATACTGTACCAGGACTGGTCTACAGACAACTATCAACTCATATACTGTACCAGGACTGGTCTACAGACAACTATCAACTCATATACTGTACCAGGACTGGTCTACAGACAACTATCAGATCATATACTGTACCAGGACTGGTCTACAGACAACTATCAGATCATATACTGTACCAGGACTGGTCTACAGACAACTATCAGATCATATACTGTACCAGGACTGGTCTACAGACAACTATCAACTCATATACTGTACCAGGACTGGTCTACAGACAACTATCAGATCATATACTGTACCAGGACTGGTCTACAGACAACTATCAGATCATATACTGTACCAGGACTGGTCTACAGACAACTATCAACTCATATACTGGACCAGGACTGGTCTACAGACAACTATCAGATCATATACTGTACCAGGACATGTCTACAGACAACTATCAGATCATATACTGTATCAGGACTGGTCTACAGACAACTATCAACTCATATACTGTACCAGGACTGGTCTACAGACAACTATCAGATCATATACTGTACCAGGACTGGTCTACAGACAACTATCAACTCATATACTGTACCAGGACTGGTCTACAGACAACTATCAGATCATATACTGTACCAGGACTGGTCTACAGACAACTATCAGATCATATACTGTACCAGGACTGGTCTACAGACAACTATCAGATCATATACTGTATCAGGACTGGTCTACAGACAACTATCAACTCATATACTGTACCAGGACTGGTCTACAGACAACTATCAGATCATATACTGTACCAGGACTGGTCTACAGACAACTATCAGATCATATACTGTACCAGGACTGGTCTACAGACAACTATCAACTCATATACTGTACCAGGACTGGTCTACAGACAACTATCAGATCATATACTGTACCAGGACTGGTCTACAGACAACTATCAGATCATATACTGTACCAGGACTGGTCTACAGACGACTATCAGATCATATACTGTACCAGGACTGGTCTACAGACGACTATCAGATCATATACTGTACCAGGACTGGTCTACAGACAACTATCAGATCATATACTGTACCAGGACTGCTCTACAGACAACAATCAGATCATATACTGTACCAGGACTGGTCTACAGACAACTATCAACTCATATACTGTACCAGGACTGGTCTACAGACAACTATCAACTCATATACTGTACCAGGACTGGTCTACAGACAACTATCAGATCATATACTGTACCAGGACTGGTCTACAGACAACTATCAGATCATATACTGTACCAGGACTGGTCTACAGACAACTATCAACTCATATACTGTACCAGGACTGGTCTACAGACAACTATCAGATCATATACTGTACCAGGACTGGTCTACAGACAACTATCAACTCATATACTGTACCAGGACTGGTCTACAGACAACTATCAACTCATATACTGTACCAGGACTGGTCTACAGACAACTATCAGATCATATACTGTACCAGGACTGCTCTACAGACAACAATCAGATCATATACTGTACCAGGACTGGTCTACAGACAACTATCAACTCATATACTGTACCAGGACTGGTCTACAGACAACTATCAACTCATATACTGTACCAGGACTGGTCTACAGACAACTATCAGATCATATACTGTACCAGGACTGGTCTACAGACAACTATCAACTCATATACTGTACCAGGACTGGTCTACAGACAACTATCAGATCATATACTGTACCAGGACTGGTCTACAGACAACTATCAGATCATATACTGTACCAGGACTGGTCTACAGACAACTATCAGATCATATACTGTATCAGGACTGGTCTACAGACAACTATCAACTCATATACTGTACCAGGACTGGTCTACAGACAACTATCAGATCATATACTGTACCAGGACTGGTCTACAGACAACTATCAGATCATATACTGTACCAGGACTGGTCTACAGACAACTATCAACTCATATACTGTACCAGGACTGGTCTACAGACAACTATCAGATCATATACTGTACCAGGACTGGTCTACAGACAACTATCAGATCATATACTGTACCAGGACTGGTCTACAGACGACTATCAGATCATATACTGTACCAGGACTGGTCTACAGACGACTATCAGATCATATACTGTACCAGGACTGGTCTACAGACAACTATCAGATCATATACTGTACCAGGACTGCTCTACAGACAACAATCAGATCATATACTGTACCAGGACTGGTCTACAGACAACTATCAACTCATATACTGTACCAGGACTGGTCTACAGACAACTATCAACTCATATACTGTACCAGGACTGGTCTACAGACAACTATCAGATCATATACTGTACCAGGACTGGTCTACAGACAACTATCAGATCATATACTGTACCAGGACTGGTCTATCACAGACAACTATCAACTCATATACTGTACCAGGACTGGTCTACAGACAACTATCAGATCATATACTGTACCAGGACTGGTCTACAGACAACTATCAACTCATATCATACTGTACCAGGACTGGTCTACAGACAACTATCAACTCATATACTGTACCAGGACTGGTCTACAGACAACTATCAGATCATATACTGTACCAGGACTGCTCTACAGACAACAATCAGATCATATACTGTACCAGGACTGGTCTACAGACAACTATCAACTCATATACTGTACCAGGACTGGTCTACAGACAACTATCAATCTCATATACTGTACCAGGACTGGTCTACAGACAACTATCAGATCATATACTGTACCAGGACTGGTCTACAGACAACTATCAGATCATATACTGTACCAGGACTGGTCTACAGACAACTATCAACTCATATACTGTACCAGGACTGGTCTACAGACAACTATCAGATCATATACTGTACCAGGACTGGTCTACAGACAACTATCAGATCATATACTGTACCAGGACTGGTCTACAGACAACAACTATCTGTACCAGGACTCAACTCATATACTGTACCAGGACTGGTCTACAGACAACTATCAACTCATATACTGTACCAGGACTGGTCTACAGACAACTATCAGATCATATACTGTACCAGGACTGGTCTACAGACAACTATCAGATCATATACTGTACCAGGACTGGTCTACAGACAACTATCAACTCATATACTGTACCAGGACTGGTCTACAGACAACTATCAGATCATATACTGTACCAGGACTGGTCTACAGACAACTATCAGATCATATACTGTACCAGGACTGGTCTACAGACAACTATCAGATCATATACTGTACCAGGACTGGTCTACAGACAACTATCAGATCATATACTGTACCAGGACTGGTCTACAGACAACTATCAGATCAACTATCAGATCATATACTGTACCAGGACTGCTCTACAGACAACTATCAGATCATATACTGTACCAGGACTGCTCTACAGACAACTATCAGATCATATACTGTACCAGGACTGGTCTACAGACAACTATCAGATCATATACTGTACCAGGACTGGTCTACAGACAACTATCAACTCATATACTGTACCAGGACTGGTCTACAGACAACTATCAGATCATATACTGTACCAGGACTGGTCTACAGACAACTATCAGATCATGTACTGTACCAGGACTGGTCTACATACAACTATCAGATCATATACTGTACCAGGACTGGTCTACAGACAACTATCAGATCATATACTGTACCAGGACTGGTCTACAGACAACTATCAACTCATATACTGTACCAGGACTGGTCTACAGACAACTATCAGATCATATACTGTACCAGGACTGCTCTACAGACAACTATCAGATCATATACTCTACCAGGACTGGTCTACAGACAACTATCAACTCATATACTGTACCAGGACTGGTCTACAGACAACTATCAACTCATATACTGTACCAGGACTGGTCTACAGACAACTATCAACTCATATACTGTACCAGGACTGGTCTACAGACAACTATCAGATCATATACTGTACCAGGACTGGTCTACAGACAACTATCAGACTGGTCATATCACTGTACCAGGACTGGTCTACAGACAACTATCAGATCATATACTGTACCAGGACTGGTCTACAGACAACTATCAGATCATATACTGTACCAGGACTGGTCTACAGACAACTATCAACTCATATACTGTACCAGGACTGGTCTACAGACAACTATCAGATCATATGCTGTACCAGGACTGGTCTACAGACAACTATCAGATCATATACTGTACCAGGACTGGTCTACAGACAACTATCAACTCATATACTGTACCAGGACTGGTCTACAGACAACTATCAGATCATATACTGTACAGACAACTATCAGGACTGGTCTACAGACAACTATCAGATCATATACTGTACCAGGACTGGTCTACAGACAACTATCAACTCATATACTGTACCAGGACTGGTCTACAGACAACTATCAACATCATATACTGTACCAGGACTGGTCTACAGACAACTATCAGATCATATACTGTACCAGGACTGGTCTACAGACAACTATCAACTCATATACTGTACCAGGACTGGTCTACAGACAACTATCAGATCATATACTGTACCAGGACTGGTCTACAGACAACTATCAACTCATATACTGTACCAGGACTGGTCTACAGACAACTATCAGATCATATACTGTACCAGGACTGGTCTACAGACAACTATCAGATCATATACTGTACCAGGACTGGTCTACAGACAACTATCAACTCATATACTGTACCAGGACTGGTCTACAGACAACTATCAGATCATATACTGTACCAGGACTGGTCTACAGACAACTATCAGATCATATACTGTACCAGGACTGGTCTACAGACAACTATCAACTCATATACTGTACCAGGACTGGTCTACAGACAACTATCAGATCATATACTGTACCAGGACTGGTCTACAGACAACTATCAGATCATATACTGTACCAGGACTGGTCTACAGACGACTATCAGATCATATACTGTACCAGGACTGGTCTACAGACAGACTATCAGATCATATACTGTACCAGGACTGGACTACAGACAACTATCAGATCATATACTGTACCAGGACTGCTCTACAGACAACTATCAGATCATATACTGTACCAGGACTGGTCTACAGACAACTATCAACTCATATACTGTACCAGGACTGGTCTACAGACAACTATCAACTCATATACTGTACCAGGACTGGTCTACAGACAACTATCAGATCATATACTGTACCAGGACTGGTCTACAGACAACTATCAACTCATATACTGTACCAGGACTGGTCTACAGGCAACTATCAGATCATATACTGTACCAGGACTGGTCTACAGACAACTATCAGATCATATACTGTACCAGGACTGGTCTACAGACAACTATCAACTCATATACTGTACCAGGACTGGTCTACAGACAACTATCAACTCATATACTGTGGTCTACCAGGACTGGACTGGTCTACAGACAACTATCAGATCATATACTGTACCAGGACTGGTCTACAGACAACTATCAGATCATATACTGTACCAGGACTGGTCTACAGACGACTATCAGATCATATACTGTACCAGGACTGGTCTACAGACAACTATCAGATCATATACTGTACCAGGACTGCTCTACAGACAACAATCAGATCATATACTGTACCAGGACTGGTCTACAGACAACTATCAACTCATATACTGTACCAGGACTGGTCTACAGACAACTATCAACTCATATACTGTACCAGGACTGGTCTACAGACAACTATCAGATCATATACTGTACCAGGACTGGTCTACAGACAACTATCAGACTCATATACTGTACCAGGACTGGTCTACAGACAACTATCAACTCATATACTGTACCAGGACTGGTCTACAGACAAGATCTATCAGATCATATACTGTACCAGGACTGGTCTACAGACAACTATCAACTCATATACTGTACCAGGACTGGTCTACAGACAACTATCAACTCATATACTGTACCAGGACTGGTCTACAGACAACTATCAGATCATATACTGTACCAGGACTGCTCTACAGACAACAATCAGATCATATACTGTACCAGGACTGGTCTACAGACAACTGTCAACTCATATACTGTACCAGGACTGGTCTACAGACAACTATCAACTCATATACTGTACCAGGACTGGTCTACAGACAACTATCAGATCATATACTGTACCAGGACTGGTCTACAGACAACTATCAGATCATATACTGTACCAGGACTGGTCTACAGACAACTATCAACTCATATACTGTACCAGGACTGGTCTACAGACAGACAACTATCCAGACTGGTCTACAGACATATCAGATCTGTACCAGGACTGGTCTACAGACAACTATCAGATCATATACTGTACCAGGACTGGTCTACAGACAACTATCAACTCATATACTGTACCAGGACTGGTCTACAGACAACTATCAACTCATATACTGTACCAGGACTGGTCTACAGACAACTATCAGATCATATACTGTACCAGGACTGGTCTACAGACAACTATCAGATCATATACTGTACCAGGACTGGTCTACAGACAACTATCAACTCATATACTGTACCAGGACTGGTCTACAGACAACTATCAGATCATATACTGTACCAGGACTGGTCTACAGACAACTATCAGATCATATACTGTACCAGGACTGGTCTACAGACACTATCAGATCATATACTGTACCAGGACTGGTCTACAGACAACTATCAGATCATATACTGTACCAGGACTGGTCTACAGACAACTATCAGATCATATACTGTACCAGGACTGCTCTACAGACAACTATCAGATCATATACTGTACCAGGACTGGTCTACAGACAACTATCAGATCATATACTGTACCAGGACTGGTCTACAGACAACTATCAACTCATATACTGTACCAGGACCAGGACTGGTCTACAGACAACTATCAGATCATATACTGTACCAGGACTGGTCTACAGACAACTATCAGATCATGTACTGTACCAGGACTGGTCTACATACAACTATCAGATCATATACTGTACCAGGACTGGTCTACAGACAACTATCAGATCATATACTGTACCAGGACTGGTCTACAGACAACTATCAACTCATATACTGTACCAGGACTGGTCTACAGACAACTATCAGATCATATACTGTACCAGGACTGCTCTACAGACAACTATCAGATCATATACTGTACCAGGACTACCAGGACTGGTCTACAGACAACTATCAGATCATATACTGTACCAGGACTGGTCTATAGACAACTATCAACTCATATACTGTACCAGGACTGGTCTACAGACAACTATCAACTCATATACTGTACCAGGACTGGTCTACAGACAACTATCAACTCATATACTGTACCAGGACTGGTCTACAGACAACTATCAGATCATATACTGTACCAGGACTGGTCTACAGACAACTATCAGATCATATACTGTACCAGGACTGGTCTACAGACAACTATCAGATCATATACTGTACCAGGACTGGTCTACAGACAACTATCAGATCATATACTGTACCAGGACTGGTCTACAGACAACTATCAACTCATATACTGTACCAGGACTGGTCTACAGACAACTATCAGATCATATACTGTACCAGGACTGGTCTACAGACAACTATCAGATCATATACTGTACCAGGACTGGTCTACAGACAACTATCAACTCATATACTGTACCAGGACTGGTCTACAGACAACTATCAGATCATATACTGTACCAGGACTGGTCTACAGACAACTATCAGATCATATACTGTACCAGGACTGGTCTACAGACGACTATCAGATCATATACTGTACCAGGACTGGTCTACAGACGACTATCAGATCATATACTGTACCAGGACTGGTCTACAGACAACTATCAGATCATATACTGTACCAGGACTGCTCTACAGACAACTATCAGATCATATACTGTACCAGGACTGGTCTACAGACAACTATCAACTCATATACTGTACCAGGACTGGTCTACAGACAACTATCAACTCATATACTGTACCAGGACTGGTCTACAGACAACTATCAGATCATATACTGTACCAGGACTGGTCTACAGACAACTATCAACTCATATACTGTACCAGGACTGGTCTACAGACAACTATCAGATCATATACTGTACCAGGACTGGTCTACAGACAACTATCAGATCATATACTGTACCAGGACTGGTCTACATACAACTATCAGATCATATACTGTACCAGGACTGGTCTACAGACAACTATCAGATCATATACTGTACCAGGACTGGTCTACAGACAACTATCAACTCATATACTGTACCAGGACTGGTCTACAGACAACTATCAGATCATATACTGTACCAGGACTGGTCTACAGACAACTATCAGATCATATACTGTACCAGGACTGGTCTACAGACAACTATCAACTCATATACTGTACCAGGACTGGTCTACAGGCAACTATCAGATCATATACTGTACCAGGACTGGTCTACAGACAACTATCAGATCATATACTGTACCAGGACTGGTCTACAGACAACTATCAACTCATATACTGTACCAGGACTGGTCTACAGACAACTATCAACTCATATACTGTACCAGGACTGGTCTACAGACAACTATCAGATCATATACTGTACCAGGACTGGTCTACAGACAACTATCAACTCATATACTGTACCAGGACTGGTCTACAGACAACTATCAGATCATATACTGTACCAGGACTGGTCTACAGACAACTATCAACTCATATACTGTACCAGGACTGGTCTACAGACAACTATCAGATCATATACTGTACCAGGACTGGTCTACAGACAACTATCAGATCATATACTGTATCAGGACTGGTCTACAGACAACTATCAACTCATATACTGTACCAGGACTGGTCTACAGACAACTATCAGATCATATACTGTACCAGGACTGGTCTACAGACAACTATCAGATCATATACTGTACCAGGACTGGTCTACAGACAACTATCAACTCATATACTGTACCAGGACTGGTCTACAGACAACTATCAGATCATATACTGTACCAGGACTGGTCTACAGACAACTATCAGATCATATACTGTACCAGGACTGGTCTACAGACGACTATCAGATCATATACTGTACCAGGACTGGTCTACAGACAACTATCAGATCATATACTGTACCAGGACTGGTCTACAGACAACTATCAGATCATATACTGTACCAGGACTGCTCTACAGACAACTATCAGATCATATACTGTACCAGGACTGGTCTACAGACAACTATCAACTCATATACTGTACCAGGACTGGTCTACAGACAACTATCAACTCATATACTGTACCAGGACTGGTCTACAGACAACTATCAGATCATATACTGTACCAGGACTGGTCTACAGACAACTATCAACTCATATACTGTACCAGGACTGGTCTACAGACAACTATCAGATCATATACTGTACCAGGACTGGTCTACAGACAACTATCAGATCATATACTGTACCAGGACTGGTCTACATACAACTATCAGATCATATACTGTACCAGGACTGGTCTACAGACAACTATCAGATCATATACTGTACCAGGACTGGTCTACAGACAACTATCAACTCATATACTGTACCAGGACTGGTCTACAGACAACTATCAGATCATATACATATACTGTACCAGGACTGGTCTACAGACAACTATCAGATCATATACTGTACCAGGACTGGTCTACAGACAACTATCAACTCATATACTGTACCAGGACTGGTCTACAGGCAACTATCAGATCATATACTGTACCAGGACTGGTCTACAGACAACTTTCAGATCATATACTGTACCAGGACTGGTCTACAGACGACTATCAGATCATATACTGTACCAGGACTGGTCTACAGACAACTATCAGATCATATACTGTACCAGGACTGGTCTACAGACAACTATCAGATCATATACTGTACCAGGACTGGTCTACAGACAACTATCAACTCATATACTGTACCAGGACTGGTCTACAGACAACTATCAGATCATATACTGTACCAGGACTGGTCTACAGACAACTATCAACTCATATACTGTACCAGGACTGGTCTACAGACAACTATCAACTCATATACTGTACCAGGACTGGTCTACAGACAACTATCAGATCATATACTGTACCAGGACTGGTCTACAGACAACTATCAGATCATATACTGTACCAGGACTGGTCTACAGACAACTATCAGATCATATACTGTACCAGGACTGGTCTACAGACAACTATCAACTCATATACTGTACCAGGACTGGTCTACAGACAACTATCAGATCATATACTGTACCAGGACTGGTCTACAGACAACTATCAGATCATATACTGTACCAGGACTGGTCTACATACAACTATCAGATCATATACTGTACCAGGACTGGTCTACAGACAACTATCAGATCATATACTGTACCAGGACTGGTCTACAGACAACTATCAACTCATATACTGTACCAGGACTGGTCTACAGACAACTATCAGATCATATACTGTACCAGGACTGGTCTACAGACAACTATCAGATCATATACTGTACCAGGACTGGTCTACAGACGACTATCAGATCATATACTGTACCAGGACTGGTCTACAGACATACTATCAGGATCATATACTGTACCAGGACTGGTCTACAGACGACTATCAGATCATATACTGTACCAGGACTGGTCTACAGACAACTATCAGATCATATACTGTACCAGGACTGCTCTACAGACAACTATCAGATCATATACTGTACCAGGACTGGTCTACAGACAACTATCAGATCATATACTGTACCAGGACTGGTCTATAGACAACTATCAACTCATATACTGTACCAGGACTGGTCTACAGACAACTATCAACTCATATACTGTACCAGGACTGGTCTACAGACAACTATCAACTCATATACTGTACCAGGACTGGTCTACAGACAACTATCAGATCATATACTGTACCAGGACTGGTCTACAGACAACTATCAGATCATATACTGTACCAGGACTGGTCTACAGACAACTATCAGATCATATACTGTACCAGGACTGGTCTACAGACAACTATCAGATCATATACTGTACCAGGACTGGTCTACAGACAACTATCAACTCATATACTGTACCAGGACTGGTCTACAGACAACTATCAGATCATATACTGTACCAGGACTGGTCTACAGACAACTATCAGATCATATACTGTACCAGGACTGGTCTACAGACAACTATCAACTCATATACTGTACCAGGACTGGTCTACAGACAACTATCAGATCATATACTGTACCAGGACTGGTCTACAGACAACTATCAGATCATATACTGTACCAGGACTGGTCTACAGACAACTATCAACTCATATACTGTACCAGGACTGGTCTACAGACAACTATCAGATCATATACTGTACCAGGACTGGTCTACAGACAACTTTCAGATCATATACTGTACCAGGACTGGTCTACAGACGACTATCAGATCATATACTGTACCAGGACTGGTCTACAGACAACTATCAGATCATATACTGTACCAGGACTGGTCTACAGACAACTATCAGATCATATACTGTACCAGGACTGGTCTACAGACAACTATCAACTCATATACTGTACCAGGACTGGTCTACAGACAACTATCAGATCATATACTGTACCAGGACTGGTCTACAGACAACTATCAACTCATATACTGTACCAGGACTGGTCTACAGACAACTATCAACTCATATACTGTACCAGGACTGGTCTACAGACAACTATCAGATCATATACTGTACCAGGACTGGTCTACAGACAACTATCAGATCATATACTGTACCAGGACTGGTCTACAGACAACTATCAGATCATATACTGTACCAGGACTGGTCTACAGACAACTATCAACTCATATACTGTACCAGGACTGGTCTACAGACAACTATCAGATCATATACTGTACCAGGACTGGTCTACAGACAACTATCAGATCATATACTGTACCATGACTGGTCTACATACAACTATCAGATCATATACTGTACCAGGACTGGTCTACAGACAACTATCAGATCATATACTGTACCAGGACTGGTCTACAGACAACTATCAACTCATATACTGTACCAGGACTGGTCTACAGACAACTATCAGATCATATACTGTACCAGGACTGCTCTACAGACAACTATCAGATCATATACTGTACCAGGACTGGTCTACAGACAACTATCAGATCATATACTGTACCAGGACTGGTCTACAGACGACTATCAGATCATATACTGTACCAGGACTGGTCTACAGACGACTATCAGATCATATACTGTACCAGGACTGGTCTACAGACAACTATCAGATCATATACTGTACCAGGACTGCTCTACAGACAACTATCAGATCATATACTGTACCAGGACTGGTCTACAGACAACTATCAGATCATATACTGTACCAGGACTGGTCTACAGACAACTATCAGATCACTATAGGACTGGTACCAGACTGGTCTACAGACAACTATCAGACTCATATACTGTACCAGGACTGGTCTACAGACAACTATCAACTCATATACTGTACCAGGACTGGTCTACAGACAACTATCAGATCATATACTGTACCAGGACTGGTCTACAGACAACTATCAGATCATATACTGTACCAGGACTGGTCTACAGACAACTATCAGATCATATACTGTACCAGGACTGGTCTACAGACAACTATCAGATCATATACTGTACCAGGACTGGTCTACAGACAACTATCAACTCATATACTGTACCAGGACTGGTCTACAGACAACTATCAGATCATATACTGTACCAGGACTGGTCTACAGACAACTATCAGATCATATACTGTACCAGGACTGGTCTACAGACAACTATCAACTCATATACTGTACCAGGACTGGTCTACAGACAACTATCAGATCATATACTGTACCAGGACTGGTCTACAGACAACTATCAGATCATATACTGTACCAGGACTGGTCTACAGACAACTATCAACTCATATAATGTACCAGGACTGGTCTACAGACAACTATCAACTCATATACTGTACCAGGACTGGTCTACAGACAACTATCAGATCATATACTGTACCAGGACTGGTCTACAGACAACTATCAACTCATATACTGTACCAGGACTGGTCTACAGACAACTATCAGATCATATACTGTACCAGGACTGGTCTACAGACAACTATCAGATCATATACTGTACCAGGACTGGTCTACAGACAACTATCAGATCATATACTGTACCAGGACTGGTCTACAGACAACTATCAGATCATATACTGTACCAGGACTGGTCTACAGACAACTATCAACTCATATACTGTACCAGGACTGGTCTACAGACAACTATCAGATCATATACTGTACCAGGACTGGTCTACAGACAACTATCAGATCATATACTGTACCAGGACTGGTCTACAGACAACTATCAACTCATATACTGTACCAGGACTGGTCTACAGACAACTATCAGATCATATACTGTACCAGGACTGGTCTACAGACAACTATCAGATCATATACTGTACCAGGACTGGTCTACAGACAACTATCAGATCATATACTGTACCAGGACTGGTCTACAGACAACTATCAGATCATATACTGTACCAGGACTGGTCTACAGACAACTATCAGATCATATACTGTACCAGGACTGGTCTACAGACAACTATCAGATCATATACTGTACCAGGACTGGTCTACAGACAACTATCAACTCATATACTGTACCAGGACTGGTCTACAGACAACTATCAACTCATATACTGTACCAGGACTGGTCTACAGACAACTATCAGATCATATACTGTACCAGGACTGGTCTACAGACAACTCATCAGGATCTATATACATATACTGTACCAGGACTGGTCTACAGACAACTATCAGATCATATACTGTACCAGGACTGGTCTACAGACAACTATCAGATCATATACTGTACCAGGACTGGTCTACAGACAACTATCAACTCATATACTGTACCAGGACTGGTCTACAGACAACTATCAGATCATATACTGTACCAGGACTGCTCTACAGACAACTATCAGATCATATACTGTACCAGGACTGGTCTACAGACAACTATCAACTCATATACTGTACCAGGACTGGTCTACAGACAACTATCAACTCATATACTGTACCAGGACTGGTCTACAGACAACTATCAGATCATATACTGTACCAGGACTGGTCTACAGACAACTATCAACTCATATACTGTACCAGGACTGGTCTACAGACAACTATCAGATCATATACTGTACCAGGACTGGTCTACAGACAACTATCAGATCATATACTGTACCAGGACTGGTCTACATACAACTATCAGATCATATACTGTACCAGGACTGGTCTACAGACAACTATCAGATCATATACTGTACCAGGACTGGTCTACAGACAACTATCAACTCATATACTGTACCAGGACTGGTCTACAGACAACTATCAGATCATATACTGTACCAGGACTGGTCTACAGACAACTATCAGATCATATACTGTACCAGGACTGGTCTACAGACAACTATCAACTATCAACTCATATACTGTACCAGGACTGGTCTACAGGCAACTATCAGATCATATACTGTACCAGGACTGGTCTACAGACAACTATCAGATCATATACTGTACCAGGACTGGTCTACAGACAACTATCAACTCATATACTGTACCAGGACTGGTCTACAGACAACTATCAACTCATATACTGTACCAGGACTGGTCTACAGACAACTATCAGACAACTATCATCATATACTGTACCAGGACTGGTCTACAGACAACTATCAACTCATATACTGTACCAGGACTGGTCTACAGACAACTATCAGATCATATACTGTACCAGGACTGGTCTACAGACAACTATCAACTCATATACTGTACCAGGACTGGTCTACAGACAACTATCAGATCATATACTGTACCAGGACTGGTCTACAGACAACTATCAGATCATATACTGTACCAGGACTGGTCTACAGACAACTATCAATCATATACTGTACCAGGACTGGTCTACAGACAACTATCAGATCATATACTGTACCAGGACTGGTCTACAGACAACTATCAGATCATATACTGTACCAGGACTGGTCTACAGACAACTATCAACTCATATACTGTACCAGGACTGGTCTACAGACAACTATCAGATCATATACTGTACCAGGACTGGTCTACAGACAACTATCAGATCATATACTGTACCAGGACTGGTCTACAGACAACTATCAGATCATATACTGTACCAGGACTGGTCTACAGACAACTATCAGATCATATACTGTACCAGGACTGGTCTACAGACAACTATCAGATCATATACTGTACCAGGACTGGTCTACAGACAACTATCAGATCATATACTGTACCAGGACTGGTCTACAGACAACTATCAACTCATATACTGTACCAGGACTGGTCTACAGACAACTATCAACTCATATACTGTACCAGGACTGGTCTACAGACAACTATCAGATCATATACTGTACCAGGACTGGTCTACAGACAACTATCAACTCATATACTGTACCAGGACTGGTCTACAGACAACTATCAGATCATATACTGTACCAGGACTGGTCTACAGACAACTATCAGATCATATACTGTACCAGGACTGGTCTACATACAACTATCAGATCATATACTGTACCAGGACTGGTCTACAGACAACTATCAGATCATATACTGTACCAGGACTGGTCTACAGACAACTATCAACTCATATACTGTACCAGGACTGGTCTACAGACAACTATCAGATCATATACTGTACCAGGACTGGTCTACAGACAACTATCAGATCATATACTGTACCAGGACTGGTCTACAGACAACTATCAACTCATATACTGTACCAGGACTGGTCTACAGGCAACTATCAGATCATATACTGTACCAGGACTGGTCTACAGACAACTATCAGATCATATACTGTACCAGGACTGGTCTACAGACGACTATCAGATCATATACTGTACCAGGACTGGTCTACAGACAACTATCAGATCATATACTGTACCAGGACTGCTCTACAGACAACTATCAGATCATATACTGTACCAGGACTGGTCTACAGACAACTATCAACTCATATACTGTACCAGGACTGGTCTACAGACAACTATCAGATCATATACTGTACCAGGACTGGTCTACAGACAACTATCAACTCATATACTGTACCAGGACTGGTCTACAGACAACTATCAACTCATATACTGTACCAGGACTGGTCTACAGACAACTATCAGATCATATACTGTACCAGGACTGGTCTACAGACAACTATCAGATCATATACTGTACCAGGACTGGTCTACAGACAACTATCAGATCATATACTGTACCAGGACTGGTCTACAGACAACTATCAACTCATATACTGTACCAGGACTGGTCTACAGACAACTATCAGATCATATACTGTACCAGGACTGGTCTACAGACAACTATCAGATCATATACTGTACCAGGACTGGTCTACAGACAACTATCAGATCATATACTGTACCAGGACTGGTCTACAGACAACTATCAGATCATATACTGTACCAGGACTGGTCTACAGACAACTATCAACTCATATACTGTACCAGGACTGGTCTACAGACAACTATCAGATCATATACTGTACCAGGACTGGTCTACAGACAACTATCAGATCATATACTGTACCAGGACTGGTCTACAGACAACTATCAGATCATATACTGTACCAGGACTGGTCTATAGACAACTATCAACTCATATACTGTACCAGGACTGGTCTACAGACAACTATCAACTCATATACTGTACCAGGACTGGTCTACAGACAACTATCAACTCATATACTGTACCAGGACTGGTCTACAGACAACTATCAGATCATATACTGTACCAGGACTGGTCTACAGACAACTATCAGATCATATACTGTACCAGGACTGGTCTACAGACAACTATCAGATCATATACTGTACCAGGACTGGTCTACAGACAACTATCAACTCATATACTGTACCAGGACTGGTCTACAGACAACTATCAGATCATATACTGTACCAGGACTGGTCTACAGACAACTATCAGATCATATACTGTACCAGGACTGGTCTACAGACACCTATCAACTCATATACTGGACCAGGACTGGTCTACAGACAACTATCAGATCATATACTGTACCAGGACTGGTCTACAGACAACTATCAGATCATATACTGTACCAGGACTGGTCTACAGACAACTATCAGATCATATACTGTACCAGGACTGGTCTACAGACAACTATCAACTCATATACTGTACCAGGACTGGTCTACAGACAACTATCAGATCATATACTGTACCAGGACTGGTCTACAGACAACTATCAGATCATATACTGTACCAGGACTGGTCTACAGACAACTATCAACTCATATACTGTACCAGGACTGGTCTACAGACAACTATCAGATCATATACTGTACCAGGACTGGTCTACAGACAACTATCAACTCATATACTGTACCAGGACTGGTCTACAGACAACTATCAGATCATATACTGTACCAGGACTGGTCTACAGACAACTATCAGATCATATACTGTACCAGGACTGGTCTACAGACACCTATCAACTCATATACTGGACCAGGACTGGTCTACAGACAACTATCAGATCATATACTGTACCAGGACTGGTCTACAGACAACTATCAGATCATATACTGTACCAGGACTGGTCTACAGACAACTATCAGATCATATACTGTACCAGGACTGGTCTACAGACAACTATCAACTGGTCTACAGACAACTATCAGATCATGTACCAGGACTGGTCTACAGACAACTATCAGATCATATACTGTACCAGGACTGGTCTACAGACAACTATCAGATCATATACTGTACCAGGACTGGTCTACAGACAACTATCAGACTCATATACTGTACCAGGACTGGTCTACAGACAACTATCAGATCATATACTGTACCAGGACTGGTCTACAGACAACTATCAGATCATATACTGTACCAGGACTGGTCTACAGACAACTATCAACTCATATACTGTACCAGGACTGGTCTACAGACAACTATCAGATCATATACTGTACCAGGACTGGTCTATAGACAACTATCAACTCATATACTGTACCAGGACTGGTCTACAGACAACTATCAGATCATATACTGTACCAGGACTGCTCTACAGACAACTATCAGATCATATACTGTACCAGGACTGGTCTACTGACAACTATCAGATCATATACTGTACCAGGACTGGTCTATAGACAACTATCAACTCATATACTGTACCAGGACTGGTCTACAGACAACTATCAACTCATATACTGTACCAGGACTGGTATACAGACAACTATCAACTCATATACTGTACCAGGACTGGTCTACAGACAACTATCAGATCATATACTGTACCAGGACTGGTCTACAGACAACTATCAGATCATATACTGTACCAGGACTGGTCTACAGACAACTATCAACTCATATACTGTACCAGGACTGGTCTACAGACAACTATCAACTCATATACTGTACCAGGACTGGTCTACAGACAACTATCAGATCATATACTGTACCAGGACTGGTCTACAGACAACTATCAGATCATATACTGTACCAGGACTGGTCTACAGACAACTATCAACTCATATACTGTACCAGGACTGGTCTACAGACAACTATCAGATCATATACTGTACCAGGACTGGTCTACAGACAACTATCAGATCATATACTGTACCAGGACTGGTCTACATACAACTATCAGATCATATACTGTACCAGGACTGGTCTACAGACAACTATCCGATCATATACTGTACCAGGACTGGTCTACAGACAACTATCAACTCATATACTGTACCAGGACTGGTCTACAGACAACTATCAGATCATATACTGTACCAGGACTGCTCTACAGACAACTATCAGATCATATACTGTACCAGGACTGGTCTACAGACAACTATCAGATCATATACTGTACCAGGACTGGTCTACAGACAACTATCAACTCATATACTGTACCAGGACTGGTCTACAGACAACTATCAACTCATATACTGTACCAGGACTGCTCTACAGACAACTATCAGATCATATACTGTACCAGGACTGGTCTACAGACAACTATCAACTCATATACTGTACCAGGACTGGTCTACAGACAACTATCAGATCATATACTGTACCAGGACTGGTCTACAGACAACTATCAGACTCATATACTGTACCAGGACTGGTCTACAGACAACTATCAACTCATATACTGTACCAGGACTGGTCTACAGACAACTATCAGATCATATACTGTACCAGGACTGGTCTACAGACAACTATCAGATCATATACTGTACCAGGACTGGTCTACAGACAACTATCAGATCATATACTGTACCAGGACTGGTCTATAGACAACTATCAACTCATATACTGTACCAGGACTGGTCTACAGACAACTATCAACTCATATACTGTACCAGGACTGGTCTACAGACAACTATCAACTCATATACTGTACCAGGACTGGTCTACAGACAACTATCAGATCATATACTGTACCAGGACTGGTCTACAGACAACTATCAGATCATATACTGTACCAGGACTGGTCTACAGACAACTATCAGATCATATACTGTACTGGTCTACAACTACAACTATCAGGACTGGTCTACAGACAACTATCAACTCATATACTGTACCAGGACTGGTCTACAGACAACTATCAGATCATATACTGTACCAGGACTGGTCTACAGACAACTATCAGATCATATACTGTACCAGGACTGGTCTACAGACAACTATCAGATCATATACTGTACCAGGACTGGTCTATCAACTATCAACTCATACTGTACCAGGACTGGTCTACAGACAACTATCAACTCATATACTGTACCAGGACTGGTCTACAGACAACTATCAACTCATATACTGTACCAGGACTGGTCTACAGACAACTATCAGATCATATACTGTACCAGGACTGGTCTACAGACAACTATCAGATCATATACTGTACCAGGACTGGTCTACAGACAACTATCAACTCATATACTGTACCAGGACTGGTCTACAGACAACTATCAACTCATATACTGTACCAGGACTGGTCTACAGACAACTATCAGATCATATACTGTACCAGGACTGGTCTACAGACAACTATCAGATCATATACTGTACCAGGACTGGTCTACAGACAACTATCAACTCATATACTGTACCAGGACTGGTCTACAGACAACTATCAGATCATATACTGTACCAGGACTGGTCTACAGACAACTATCAGATCATATACTGTACCAGGACTGGTCTACAGACAACTATCAGATCATATACTGTACCAGGACTGGTCTACAGACAACTATCAGATCATATACTGTACCAGGACTGGTCTACAGACAACTATCAACTCACCACCAGGACTGGTCTACAGACAACTATCAGATCATATACTGTACCAGGACTGCTCTACAGACAACTATCAGATCATATACTGTACCAGGACTGGTCTACAGACAACTATCAGATCATATACTGTACCAGGACTGGTCTACAGACAACTATCAACTCATATACTGTACCAGGACTGGTCTACAGACAACTATCAACTCATATACTGTACCAGGACTGCTCTACAGACAACTATCAGATCATATACTGTACCAGGACTGGTCTACAGACAACTATCAACTCATATACTGTACCAGGACTGGTCTACAGACAACTATCAGATCATATACTGTACCAGGACTGGTCTACAGACAACTATCAACTCATATACTGTACCAGGACTGGTCTACAGACAACTATCAGATCATATACTGTACCAGGACTGGTCTACAGACAACTATCAGATCATATACTGTACCAGGACTGGTCTACAGACAACTATCAGATCATATACTGTACCAGGACTGGTCTATAGACAACTATCAACTCATATACTGTACCAGGACTGGTCTACAGACAACTATCAACTCATATACTGTACCAGGACTGGTATACAGACAACTATCAACTCATATACTGTACCAGGACTGGTCTACAGACAACTATCAGATCATATACTGTACCAGGACTGGTCTACAGACAACTATCAGATCATATACCGTACCAGGACTGGTCTACAGACAACTATCAGACCAGGACTCATATACTGTACCAGGACTGGTCTACAGACAACTATCAACTCATATACTGTACCAGGACTGGTCTACAGACAACTATCAGATCATATACTGTACCAGGACTGGTCTACAGACAACTATCAGATCATATACTGTACCAGGACTGGTCTACAGACAACTATCAGATCATATACTGTACCAGGACTGGTCTACAGACAACTATCAACTCATATACTGTACCAGGACTGGTCTACAGACAACTATCAGATCATATACTGTACCAGGACTGGTCCACAGACAACTATCAGATCATATACTGTACCAGGACTGGTCTACAGACAACTATCAACTCATATACGGTACCAGGACTGGTCTACAGACAACTATCAGATCATATACTGTACCAGGACTGGTCTACAGACAACTATCAGATCATATACTGTACCAGGACTGGTCTACAGACAACTATCAACTCATATACTGTACCAGGACTGGTCTACAGACAACTATCAGATCATATACTGTACCAGGACTGGTCTACAGACAACTATCAGATCATATACTGTACCAGGACTGGTCTACAGACAACTATCAGATCATATACTGTACCAGGACTGGTCTATAGACAACTATCAACTCATATACTGTACCAGGACTGGTCTACAGACAACTATCAACTCATATACTGTACCAGGACTGGTATACAGACAACTATCAACTCATATACTGTACCAGGACTGGTCTACAGACAACTATCAGATCATATACTGTACCAGGACTGGTCTACAGACAACTATCAGATCATATACCGTACCAGGACTGGTCTACAGACAACTATCAGATCATATACTGTACCAGGACTGGTCTACAGACAACTATCAACTCATATACTGTACCAGGACTGGTCTACAGACAACTATCAGATCATATACTGTACCAGGACTGGTCTACAGACAACTATCAGATCATATAATGTACCAGGACTGGTCTACAGACACCTATCAACTCATATACTGGACCAGGACTGGTCTACAGACAACTATCAGATCATATACTGTACCAGGACTGGTATACAGACAACTATCAGATCATATACTGTACCAGGACTGGTCTACAGACAACTATCACCAGGACTCATATCACTGTACCAGGACTGGTCTACAGACAACTATCAGATCATATACTGTACCAGGACTGGTCTACAGACAACTATCAACTCATATACTGTACCAGGACTGGTCTACAGACAACTATCAGATCATATACTGTACCAGGACTGGTCTACAGACAACTATCAACTCTGTATGGTCTATACTGTACCAGGACTGGTCTACAGACAACTATCAGATCATATACTGTACCAGGACTGGTCTACAGACAACTATCAGATCATATACTGTACCAGGACTGGTCTACAGACAACTATCAGTACCAGGACTCATATACTGTACCAGGACTGGTCTACAGACAACTATCAGATCATATACTGTACCAGGACTGGTCTACAGACAACTATCAGATCATATACTGTACCAGGACTGGTCTACAGACAACTATCAACTCATATACTGTACCAGGACTGGTCTACAGACAACTATCAGATCATATACTGTACCAGGACTGGTCTACAGACAACTATCAGATCATATACTGTACCAGGACTGGTCTACAGACAACTATCAGACTCATATACTGTACCAGGACTGGTCTACAGACAACTATCAGATCATATACTGTACCAGGACTGGTCTACAGACAACTATCAGATCATATACTGTACCAGGACTGGTCTACAGGACTGGTCTACTATCAGATCATATACTGTACCAGGACTGGTCTACAACTATCAACTCATATACTGTACCAGGACTGGTCTACAGACAACTATCATCAGATCATATACTGTACCAGGACTGGTCTATCAGACAACTATCACAGATCATATACTGTACCAGGGTCTACAGACAACTATCAGATCTCTACAGACAACTATCAGATCATATACTGTACCAGGACTGGTCTACAGACAACTATCAACTCATATACTACCAGGACTACCAGGACTGGTCTACAGACAACTATCAACTCATATACTGTACCAGGACTGGTCTACAGACAACTATCAGATCATATACTGTACCAGGACTGGTCTACAGACAACTATCAGATCATATACTGTACCAGGACTGGTCTACAGACAACTATCAACTCATATACTGTACCAGGACTGGTCTACAGACAACTATCAGATCATATACTGTACCAGGACTGGTCTACAGACAACTATCAGATCATATACTGTACCAGGACTGGTCTACATACAACTATCAGATCATATACTGTACCAGGACTGGTCTACAGACAACTATCAGATCATATACTGTACCAGGACTGGTCTACAGACAACTATCAACTCATATACTGTACCAGGACTGGTCTACAGACAACTATCAGATCATATACTGTACCAGGACTGCTCTACAGACAACTATCAGATCATATACTGTACCAGGACTGGTCTACAGACAACTATCAGATCATATACTGTACCAGGACTGGTCTACAGACAACTATCAACTCATATACTGTACCAGGACTGGTCTACAGACAACTATCAACTCATATACTGTACCAGGACTGCTCTACAGACAACTATCAGATCATATACTGTACCAGGACTGGTCTACAGACAACTATCAGATCATATACTGTACCAGGACTGGTCTACAGACAACTATCAGATCATATACTGTACCAGGACTGGTCTACAGACAACTATCAGACCAGGACTCATATCACTGTACCAGGACTGGTCTACAGACAACTATCAACTCATATACTGTACCAGGACTGGTCTACAGACAACTATCAGATCATATACTGTACCAGGACTGGTCTACAGACAACTATCAACTCATATACTGTACCAGGACTGGTCTACAGACAACTATCAATCATATACTGTACCAGGACTGGTCTAAGACAACTATCAGATCATATACTGTACCAGGACTGGTCTACAGACAACTATCAGATCATATACTGTACCAGGACTGGTCTACAGACAACTATCAGATCATATACTGTACCAGGACTGGTCTACAGACGACTATCAGATCATATACTGTACCAGGACTGGTCTACAGACAACTATCAGATCATATACTGTACCAGGACTGGTCTACAGACAACTATCAGATCATATACTGTACCAGGACTTGGTCTACAGACAACTATCAGATCATATACTGTACCAGGACTGGTCTACAGACAACTATCAGATCATATACTGTACCAGGACTGGTCTACAGACAACTATCAGATCATATACTGTACCACGAATGGTCTACAGACAACTATCAACTCATATACTGTACCAGGACTGGTCTACAGACAACTATCAGATCATATACTGTACCAGGACTGGTCTACAGACAACTATCAACTCATATACTGTACCAGGACTGGTCTACAGACAACTATCAGATCATATACTGTACCAGGACTGGTCTACAGACAACTATCAGATCGACTGGTCTACAGACAACTATCAACTCATATACTGTACCAGGACTGGTCTACAGACAACTATCAACTCATATACTGTACCAGGACTGGTCTACAGACAACTATCAACTCATATACTGTACCAGGACTGGTCTACAGACAACTATCAACTCATATACTGTACCAGGACTAGTCTACAGACAACTATCAGATCATATACTGTACCATGACTGGTCTACAGACAACTATCAGATCATATACTGTACCAGGACTGGTCTACAGACAACTATCAACTCATATACTGTACCAGGACTGGTCTACAGACATATACTGACTATCAGATCATATACTGTACCAGGACTGGTCTACAGACAACTATCAGATCATATACTGTACCAGGACTGGTCTACAGACAACTATCAGATCATATACTGTACCAGGACTGGTCTACAGACAACTATCAGATCATATACTGTACCACGAATGGTCTACAGACAACTATCAACTCATATACTGTACCAGGACTGGTCTACAGACAACTATCAGATCATATACTGTACCAGGACTGGTCTACAGACAACTATCAGATCATATACTGTACCACGACTGGTCTACAGACAACTATCAACTCATATACTGTACCAGGACTGGTCTACAGACAACTATCAGATAATATACTGTACCAGGACTGGTCTACAGACAACTATCAGATCATATACTGTACCAGGACTGGTCTACAGACGACTATCAGATCATATACTGTACCAGGACTGGTCTACAGACAACTATCAGATCATATACTGTACCAGGACTGGTCTACAGACAACTATCAGATCATATACTGTACCAGGACTTGTCTACAGACAACTATCAGATCATATACTGTACCAGGACTGGTCTACAGACAACTATCAGATCATATACTGTACCAGGACTGGTCTACAGACAACTATCAGATCATATACTGTACCACGAATGGTCTACAGACAACTATCAACTCATATACTGTACCAGGACTGGTCTACAGACAACTATCAGATCATATACTGTACCAGGACTGGTCTACAGACAACTATCAACTCATATACTGTACCAGGACTGGTCTACAGACAACTATCAGATCATATACTGTAGCACGACTGGTCTACAGACAACTATCAACTCATATACTGTACCAGGACTGCTCTACAGACAACTATCAGATCATATACTGTACCAGGACTGGTCTACAGACAACTATCAACTCATATACTGTACCAGGACTGGTCTACAGACAACTATCAGATCATATACTGTACCAGGACTGGTCTACAGACAACTATCAGATCATATACTGTACCAGGACTGCTCTACAGACAACTATCAGATCATATACTGTACCAGGACTGGTCTACAGACAACTATCAGATCATATACTGTACCAGGACTGGTCTACAGACAACTATCAACTCATATACTGTACCAGGACTGGTCTACAGACAACTATCAACTCATATACTGTACCAGGACTGGTCTACAGACAACTATCAACTCATATACTGTACCAGGACTGGTCTACAGACAACTATCAACTCATATACTGTACCAGGACTGGTCTACAGACAACTATCAGATCATATACTGTACCATGACTGGTCTACAGACAACTATCAGATCATATACTGTACCAGGACTGGTCTACAGACAACTATCAACTCATATACTGTACCAGGACTGGTCTACAGACGACTATCAGATCATATACTGTACCAGGACTGGTCTACAGACAACTATCAGATCATATACTGTACCAGGACTTGTCTACAGACAACTATCAGATCATATACTGTACCAGGACTGGTCTACAGACAACTATCAGATCATATACTGTACCAGGACTGGTCTACAGACAACTATCAGATCATATACTGTACCACGAATGGTCTACAGACAACTATCAACTCATATACTGTACCAGGACTGGTCTACAGACAACTATCAGATCATATACTGTACCAGGACTGGTCTACAGACAACTATCAGATCATATACTGTACCACGACTGGTCTACAGACAACTATCAACTCATATACTGTACCAGGACTGGTCTACAGACAACTATCAGATCATATACTGTACCAGGACTGGTCTACAGACAACTATCAACTCATATACTGTACCAGGACTGGTCTACAGACAACTATCAGATCATATACTGTACCAGGACTGGTCTACAGACAACTATCAGATCATATACTGTACCAGGACTGGTCTACATACAACTATCAGATCATATACTGTACCAGGACTGGTCTACAGACAACTATCAGATCATATACTGTACCAGGACTGGTCTACAGACAACTATCAGATCATATACTGTACCAGGACTGGTCTACAGACAACTATCAACTCATATACTGTACCAGGACTGGTCTACAGACAACTATCAGATCATATACTGTACCAGGACTGCTCTACAGACAACTATCAGATCATATACTGTACCAGGACTGGTCTACAGACAACTATCAAATCATATACTGTACCAGGACTGGTCTACAGACAACTATCAACTCATATACTGTACCAGGACTGGTCTACAGACAACTATCAACTCATATACTGTACCAGGATTGGTCTACAGACAACTATCAGATCATATACTGTACCAGGACTGGTCTACAGACAACTATCAGATCATATACTGTACCAGGACTGGTCTACAGACAACTATCAGATCATATACTGTACCAGGACTGGTCTACAGACAACTATCAGATCATATACTGTACCAGGACTGGTCTACAGACAACTATCAGATCATATACTGTACCAGGACTGGTCTACAGACAACTATCAGATCATATACTGTATCAGGACTGGTCTACAGACAACTATCAACTCATATACTGTACCAGGACTGGTCTACAGACAACTATCAGATCATATACTGTACCAGGACTGGTCTACAGACAACTATCAGATCATATACTGTACCAGGACTGGTCTACAGACAACTATCAGATCATATACTGTACCAGGACTGGTCTACAGACAACTATCAACTCATATACTGTACCAGGACTGGTCTACAGACAACTATCAACTCATATACTGTACCAGGACTGGTCTACAGACACCTATCAACTCATATACTGTACCAGGACTGGTCTACAGACAACTATCAGATCATATACTGTACCAGGACTGCTCTACAGACAACTATCAGATCATATACTGTACCAGGACTGGTCTACAGACAACTATCAGATCATATACTGTACCAGGACTGGTCTACAGACAACTATCAACTCATATACTGTACCAGGACTGGTCTACAGACAACTATCAACTCATATACTGTACCAGGACTGGTCTACAGACAACTATCAACTCATATACTGTACCAGGACTGGTCTACAGACAACTATCAGATCATATACTGTACCAGGACTGGTCTACAGACAACTATCAGATCATATACACTACCAGGACTGGTCTACAGACAACTATCAGATCTTATACTGTACCAGGACTGGTCTACAGACAACTATCAGATCATATACTGTACCAGGACTGGTCTACAGACAACTATCAGATCATATACTGTACCAGGACTGGTCTACAGACAACTATCAGATCATATACTGTACCAGGACTGGTCTACAGACAACTATCAGATCATATACTGTACCAGGACTGGTCTACAGACAACTATCAACTCATATACTGTACCAGGACTGGTCTACAGACAACTATCAGATCATATACTGTACCAGGACTGGTCTACAGACAACTATCAGATCATATACTGTACCAGGACTGGTCTACAGACAACTATCAACTCATATACTGTACCAGGACTGGTCTACAGACAACTATCAGATCATATACTGTACCAGGACTGGTCTACAGACAACTATCAGATCATATACTGTACCAGGACTGGTCTACAGACAACTATCAGATCATATACTGTACCAGGACTGGTCTACAGACAACTATCAACTCATATACTGTACCAGGACTGGTCTACAGACAACTATCAGATCATATACTGTACCAGGACTGGTCTACAGACAACTATCAACTCATATACTGTACCAGGACTGGTCTACAGACAACTATCAGATCATATACTGTACCACGACTGGTCTACAGACAACTATCAACCTATATACTGTATCAGGACTGGTCTACAGACAACTATCAACTCATATACTGTATCAGGACTGGTCTACAGACAACTATCAGATCATATACTGTACCAGGACTGGTCTACAGACAACTATCAACTCATATACTGTACCAGGACTGGTCTACAGACAACTATCAGATCATATACTGTACCAGGACTGGTCTACAGACAACTATCAACTCATATACTGTACCAGGACTGGTCTACAGACAACTATCAACTCATATACTGTACCAGGATTGGTCTACAGACAACTATCAGATCATATACTGTACCAGGACTGGTCTACAGACAACTATCAGATCATATACTGTACCAGGACTGGTCTACAGACAACTATCAGATCATATACTGTACCAGGACTGGTCTACAGACAACTAACAACTCATATACTGGACCAGGACTGGTCTACAGACAACTATCAACTCATATACTGTACCAGGACTGGTCTACAGACAACTATCAGATCATATACTGTACCAGGACTGGTCTACAGACAACTATCAGATCATATACTGTACCAGGACTGGTCTACAGACAACTATCAGATCATATACTCTACCAGGACTGGTCTACAGACAACTATCAACTCATATACTGTACCAGGACTGGTCTACAGACAACTATCAGATCATATACTGTACCAGGACTGGTCTACAGACAACTATCAGATCATATACTGTACCAGGACTGGTCTACAGACAACTATCAACTCATATACTGTACCAGGACTGGTCTACAGACAACTATCAGATCATATACTGTACCAGGACTGGTCTACAGACAACTATCAGATCATATACTGTACCAGGACTGGTCTACAGACAACTATCAGATCATATACTGTACCAGGACTGGTCTACAGACAACTATCAGATCATATACTGTATCAGGACTGGTCTACAGACAACTATCAACTCATATACTGTACCAGGACTGGTCTACAGACAACTATCAGATCATATACTGTACCAGGACTGGTCTACAGACAACTATCAGATCATATACTGTACCAGGACTGGTCTACAGACAACTATCAGATCATATACTGTACCAGGACTGGTCTACAGACAACTATCAGATCATATACTGTACCAGGACTGGTCTACAGACAACTATCAACTCATATACTGTACCAGGACTGGTCTACAGACAACTATCAACTCATATACTGTACCAGGACTGGTCTACAGACACCTATCAACTCATATACTGTACCAGGACTGGTCTACAGACAACTATCAGATCATATACTGTACCAGGACTGCTCTACAGACAACTATCAGATCATATACTGTACCAGGACTGGTCTACAGACAACTATCAGATCATATACTGTACCAGGACTGGTCTACAGACAACTATCAACTCATATACTGTACCAGGACTGGTCTACAGACAACTATCAACTCATATACTGTACCAGGACTGGTCTACAGACAACTATCAACTCATATACTGTACCAGGACTGGTCTACAGACAACTATCAGATCATATACTGTACCAGGACTGGTCTACAGACAACTATCAGATCATATACACTACCAGGACTGGTCTACAGACAACTATCAGATCTTATACTGTACCAGGACTGGTCTACAGACAACTATCAGATCATATACTGTACCAGGACTGGTCTACAGACAACTATCAGATCATATACTGTACCAGGACTGGTCTACAGACAACTATCAGATCATATACTGTACCAGGACTGGTCTACAGACAACTATCAGATCATATACTGTACCAGGACTGGTCTACAGACAACTATCAGATCATATACTGTACCAGGACTGGTCTACATACAACTATCAGATCATATACTGTACCAGGACTGGTCTACAGACAACTATCAGATCATATACTGTACCAGGACTGGTCTACAGACAACTATCAACTCATATACTGTACCAGGACTGGTCTACAGACAACTATCAGATCATATACTGTACCAGGACTGGTCTACAGACAACTATCAACTCATATACTGTACCAGGACTGGTCTACAGACAACTATCAGATCATATACTGTACCAGGACTGGTCTACAGACCACTATCAGATCATATACTGTACCAGGACTGGTCTACAGACAACTATCAGATCATATACTGTACCAGGACTGGTCTACAGACGACTATCAGATCATATACTGTACCAGGACTGGTCTACAGACAACTATCAGATCATATACTGTACCTGGACTGGTCTACAGATAACTATCAGATCATATACTGTACCAGGACTGGTCTACAGACAACTATCAGATCATATACTGTACCAGGACTGGTCTACAGACAACTATCAGATCATATACTGTACCACGAATGGTCTACAGACAACTATCAACTCATATACTGTACCAGGACTGGTCTACAGACAACTATCAGATCATATACTGTACCAGGACTGGTCTACAGACAACTATCAACTCATATACTGTACCAGGACTGGTCTACAGACAACTATCAGATCATATACTGTACCACGACTGGTCTACAGACAACTATCAACCTATATACTGTATCAGGACTGGTCTACAGACAACTATCAACTCATATACTGTATCAGGACTGGTCTACAGACAACTATCAGATCATATACTGTACCAGGACTGGTCTACAGACAACTATCAACTCATATACTGTACCAGGACTGGTCTACAGACAACTATCAGATCATATACTCTACCAGGACTGGTCTACAGACAACTATCAACTCATATACTGTACCAGGACTGGTCTACAGACAACTATCAGATCATATACTGTACCAGGACTGGTCTACAGACAACTATCAGATCATATACTGTACCAGGACTGGTCTACAGACAACTATCAACTCATATACTGTACCAGGACTGGTCTACAGACAACTATCAGATCATATACTGTACCAGGACTGGTCTACAGCCAACTATCAACTCATATACTGTACCAGGACTGGTCTACAGACAACTATCAACTCATATACTGTACCAGGATTGGTCTACAGACAACTATCAGATCATATACTCTACCAGGACTGGTCTACAGACAACTATCAACTCATATACTGTACCAGGACTGGTCTACAGACAACTATCAGATCATATACTGTACCAGGACTGGTCTACAGACAACTATCAACTCATATACTGTACCAGGACTGGTCTACAGACAACTATCAACTCATATACTGTACCAGGACTGGTCTACAGACAACTATCAACTCATATACTGTACCAGGACTGGTCTACAGACAACTATCAGATCATATACTGTACCAGGACTGGTCTACAGACAACTATCAACTCATAAACTGTACCAGGACTGGTCTACAGACAACTATCAACTCATATACTGTACCAGGACTGGTCTACAGACAACTATCAGATCATATACTGTACCAGGACTGGTCTACAGACAACTATCAACCTATATACTGTATCAGGACTGGTCTACAGACAACTATCAACTCATATACTGTATCAGGACTGGTCTACAGACAACTATCAGATCATATACTGTACCAGGACTGGTCTACAGACAACTATCAGATCATATACTGTACCAGGACTGGTCTACAGACAACTATCAGATCATATACTGTACCAGGACTGGTCTACAGACAACTATCAACTCATATACTGTACCAGGACTGGTCTACAGACAACTATCAGATCATATACTGTACCAGGACTGGTCTACAGACAACTATCAACTCATATACTGTACCAGGACTGGTCTACAGACAACTATCAGATCATATACTGTACCAGGACTGGTCTACAGACAACTATCAACTCATATACTGTACCAGGACTGGTCTACAGACAACTATCAACTCATATACTGTACCAGGACTGGTCAACAGACAACTATCAACTCATATACTGTACCAGGACTGGTCTACAGACAACTATCAGATCATATACTGTACCAGGACTGGTCTACAGACAACTATCAGATCATATACTGTACCAGGACTGGTCTACAGACAACTATCAGATCATATACTGTACCAGGACTGGTCTACAGACAACTATCAGATCATATACTGTACCAGGACTGGTCTACAGACAACTATCAGATCATATACTGTACCAGGACTGGTCTACAGACAACTATCAACTCATATACTGTACCAGGACTGGTCTACAGACGACTATCAGATCATATACTGTACCAGCACTGGTCTACAGACTATTAGATGAAATACCAGCACTAGTCTACAGACTATTAGATGATATACCTGCACTGGTCTACAGACTATTAGATGAAATACCAGCACTAGTCTACAGACTATTAGATGAAATACCAGCACTGGTCTACAGACTATTAGATGATAAAGCAGCACTAGTCTACAGACTATTAGATGAAATACCAGCACTGGTCTACAGACTATTAGATGAAATACCAGCACTAGTCTACAGCCTATTAGATGATATACCTGCACTGGTCTACAGACTATTAGATGAAATACCAGCACTAGTCTACAGACTATTAGATGATATACCTGCACTGGTCTACAGACTATTAGATGATATACCTGCACTGGTCTACAGACTATTAGATGAAATACCAGCACTGGTCTACAGACTATTAGATGAAATACCAGCACTGGTCTACAGACTATTAGATGATATACCTGCACTGGTCTACAGACTATTAGATGAAATACCAGCACTGGTCTACAGACTATTAGATGATAAAGCAGCACTAGTCTACAGACTATTAGATGAAATACCAGCACTGGTCTACAGACTATTAGATGAAATACCAGCACTAGTCTACAGACTATTAGATGATATACCTGCACTGGTCTACAGACTATTAGATGAAATACCAGCACTGGTCTACAGACTATTAGATGAAATACCAGCACTAGTCTACAGACTATTAGATGATATACCTGCACTGGTCTACAGACTATTAGATGAAATACCAGCACTAGTCTACAGACTATTAGATGATATACCTGCACTGGTCTACAGACTATTAGATGATATACCTGCACTGGTCTACAGACTATTAGATGAAATACCAGCACTAGTCTACAGACTATTAGATGATATACCTGCACTGGTCTACAGACTACTAGATGAAATACCAGCACTGGTCTACAGACTATTAGATGATAAAGCAGCACTAGTCTACAGACTATTAGATGAAATACCAGCACTGGTCTACAGACTATTAGATGAAATACCAGCACTAGTCTACAGACTATTAGATGAAATACCAGCACTGGTCTACAGACTATTAGATGATAAAGCAGCACTAGTCTACAGACTATTAGATGAAATACCAGCACTGGTCTACAGACTATTAGATGATATACCTGCACTGGTCTACAGACTATTAGATGATAAAGCAGCACTAGTCTGCAGACTATTAGATGATATACCAGCACTAGTCTGCTGACTATTAGATGATATACCAGCACTAGTCTACAGTGGTGGTTCAAGCCCTGAATGCTGATTACCTGAAAGCTGTTCCTAGGGCGTCATTGAAAATAAAAATGTGTTCTTAACTGACTTGCCTAGTTAAATAAAGGTC
>NC_088423.1:85229034-85244034 GCF_034236695.1 Oncorhynchus nerka
GATGCATGAGCTATGAGGAACATTCAAGGATTATCTCACAAGTATTTCTCAAGGCAAGATGTTCTGCCTTATATTAGTGTGTGTGTGTGCATACATATTTACGCATGCATGTGTTTTGCATTTGTGTGCATGTGCGTGCTACATACGTGTGCAAGTGTTTGCGTTAGTGTGTGTGTGTTTGTGTTTGTGTGTTAGCGCATGCGTGCTTGTTTTTGTGTGTGAGAGCTATATTAGGGAAAGTAACACATTGAGAGGGAAATTGACCTTGTCTGCGCAGAAAAACCTTTAACTTCATTCCTGTCATTCCATCGCTATGTGTAGGCTGGAGAATTATCCCAGTGACTTTTCACAATTAAGGGCTGACTGGAAATCTATAATATACAAAATAACAATTGATCTGCAAACGCCTCTTCCTATCTCTCTCCCGCTCTTCTTTCTCTTTCTTCACTTCCCCATCTCTCTCTGTTATCCTCTCTACCTTTATCTCTCTCTCTTTATCTATCTCTCTATCTATCTACCTACAGTATATACCTTTATCTATCTCTCTATCTATCTACCTATATACCTTTATCTATCTCTCTATCTATCTACCTATATACCTTTATCTATCTCTCTATCTATCTCTCTTTATCTATCTCTCTTTATCTACCTACCTATATACCTTTATCTATCTCTCTATCTATCTACCTATATACCTTTATCTATCTCTCTATCTATCTACCTATATACCTTTTATCTATCTCTCTATCTATCTACCTATATACCTTTATCTATCTCTCTTTATCTATCTCTCTATCTATCTACCTACCTATATACCTTTATCTATCTCTCTATCTATCTACCTATATACCTTTATCTATCTCTCTATCTATCTACCTATATACCTTTATCTATCTCTCTTTATCTATCTCTCTTTATCTATCTCTCTATCTATCTACCTATATACCTTTATCTATCTCTCTATCTATCTACCTATATACCTTTATCTATCTCTCTTTATCTATCTCTCTTTATCTATCTCTCTATCTATCTACCTATATACCTTTATCTATCTCTCTATCTATCTACCTATATACCTTTATCTATCTCTCTATCTATCTACCTATATACCTTTATCTATCTCTCTATCTATCTACCTATATACCTTTATCTATCTCTCTTTATCTATCTCTCTATCTATCTACCTATATACCTTTATCTATCTCTCTATCTATCTCTCTTTATCTATCTCTCTTTATCTATCTCTCTTTATCTACCTACCTATATACCTTTATCTATCTCTCTATCTATCTACCTATATACCTTTATCTATCTCTCTATCTATCTACCTATATACCTTTATCTATCTCTCTTTATCTATCTCTCTTTATCTACCTACCTATATACCTTTATCTATCTCTCTATCTATCTACCTATATACCTTTATCTATCTCTCTTTATCTATCTCTCTATCTATCTACCTACCTATATACCTTTATCTATCTCTCTATCTATCTACCTATATACCTTTTATCTATCTCTCTATCTATCTACCTATATACCTTTATCTATCTCTCTATCTATCTACCTATATACCTTTATCTATCTCTCTTTATCTATCTCTCTATCTATCTACCTATATACCTTTATCTATCTCTCTATCTATCTACCTATATACCTTTATCTATCTCTCTTTATCTATCTCTCTATCTATCTACCTATCTATCTACCTATATACCTTTATCTATCTATCTTTATCTATCTCTCTATCTCTCTTTATCTATCTCTCTATCTATCTACCTACCTATATACCTTTATCTATCTCTCTATCTATCTACCTATATACCTTTATCTATCTCTCTTTATCTATCTCTCTATCTATCTACCTACCTATATACCTTTATCTATCTCTCTATCTATCTACCTATATACCTTTATCTATCTATCTTTATCTATCTCTCTATCTATCTACCTACCTATATACCTTTATCTATCTCTCTATCTATCTACCTATATACCTTTATCTATCTCTCTATCTATCTCTCTTTATCTATCTCTCTTTATCTACCTACCTATATACCTTTATCTATCTCTCTATCTCTCTTTATCTATCTGCCTTTATCTATCTCTCTATCTCTCTTTATCTATCTCTCTATCTATCTACCTATATACCTTTATCTATCTCTCTTTATCTATCTCTCTATCTATCTACCTATATACCTTTATATATCTCTCTATCTATCTACCTATATACCTTTATCTATGTCTCTTTATCTATCTCTCTATCTATCTACCTACCTATATACCTTTATCTATCTCTCTATCTATCTACCTATATACCTTTATCTATCTCTCTTTATCTATCTCTCTATCTATCCACCTATATACATTTATCTATCTATCTTTATCTATCTCTCTATCTCTCTTTAATTCAATTCAATTCAAGGGGCTTTATTGGCATGGGAAACATGTGTTAACATTGCCAAAGCAAGTGAGGTAGATAATATACAAAAGTGAAATAAACAATAAAAATTAACAGTAAACATTACACATACAGAAATTTCAGAACAATAAAGACATTACAAATGTCATATTATACATATATATATATATATACAGTGTTGTAACAATGTACAAATGGTTAAAAGAACACAAGAAAATAAATAAGCATAAATATGGGTTGTATTTACAATGGTGTTTGTTCTTCACTGGTTGCCCTTTTCTTGTGGCAACAGGTCACAAATCTAGCTGCTGTGATGGCACAATGTGGAATTTCACCCAGTAGATATGGGAGTTTATCAAAATTGGATTTGTTTTCGAATTCTTTGTGGATCTGTGTAATCTGAGGGAAATATGTATCTCTAATATGGTCATATGTTGGACAGGAGGTTAGGAAGTGCAGCTCAGTTTCCAGCTCATTTTGTGGGCAGTGGGCACATACAGTGCCTTGCGAAAGTATTCGGCCCCCTTGAACTTTGCGACCTTTTGCCACATTTCAGGCTTCAAACATAAAGATATAAAACTGTATTTTTTTGTGAAGAATCAACAACAAGTGGGACACAATCATGAAGTGGAACGACATTTATTGGATATTTCAAACTTTTTTAACAAATCTAAAACTGAAAAATTGGGCGTGCAAAATTTTTCAGCCCCTTTACTTTCAGTGCAGCAAACTCTCTCCAGAAGTTCAGTGAGGATCTCTGAATGATCCAATGTTGACCTAAATGACTAATGATGATAAATACAATCCACCTGTGTGTAATCAAGTCTCCGTATAAATGCACCTGCACTGTGATAGTCTCAGAGGTCCGTTAAAAGCGCAGAGAGCATCATGAAGAACAAGGAACACACCAGGCAGGTCCGGGATACTGTTTTGAAGAAGTTTAAAGCCGGATTTGGATACAAAAAGATTTCCCAAGCTTTAAACATCCCAAGGAGCACTGTGCAAGCGATAATATTGAAATGGAAGGAGTATCAGACCACTGCAAATCTACCAAGACCTGGCCGTCCCTCTAAACTTTCAGCTCATACAAGGAGAAGACTGATCAGAGATGCAGCCAAGAGGCCCATGATCACTCTGGATGAACTGCAGAGATCTACAGCTGAGGTGGGAGACTCTGTCCATAGGACAACAATCAGTCGTATATTGCACAAATCTGGCCTTTATGGAAGAGTGGCAAGAAGAAAGCCATTTCTTAAAGATATCCATAAAAAGTGTCGTTTAAAGTTTGCCACAAGCCACCTGGGAGACACACCAAACATGTGGAAGAAGGTGCTCTGGTCAGATGAAACCAAAATGGAACTTTTTGGCAACAATGCAAAACGTTATGTTTGGCGTAAAAGCAACATCCTGAACACACCATCCCCACTGTCAAACATGGTGGTGGCAGCATCATGGTTTGGGCCTGCTTTTCTTCAGCAGGGACAGGGAAGATGGTTAAAATTGATGGGAAGATGGATGGAGCCAAATACAGGACCATTCTGGAAGAAAACCTGATGGAGTCTGCAAAAGACCTGAGACTGGGACGGAGATTTGTCTTCCAACAAGACAATGATCCAAAACATAAAGCAAAATCTACAATGGAATGGTTCAAAAATAAACATATCCAGGTGTTACAATGGCCAAGTCAAAGTCCAGACCTGAATCCAATCGAGAATCTGTGGAAAGAACTGAAAACTGCTGTTCACAAATGCTCTACATCCAACCTCACTGAGCTCGAGCTGTTTTGCAAGGAGGAATGGGAAAAAAATTCAGTCTCTCAATGTGCAAAACTGATAGAGACATACCCCAAGCGACTTACAGCTGTAATCGCAGCAAAAGGTGGCGCTACAAAGTATTAACTTAAGGGGGCTGAATAATTTTGCACGCCCAATTTTTCCGTTTTTGATTTGTTAAAAAAGTTTGAAATATCCAATAAATGTCGTTCCACTTCATGATTGTGTCCCACTTGTTGTTGATTCTTCACAAAAAATACAGTTTTATATCTTTATGTTTGAAGCCTGAAATGTGGCAAAAGGTCGCAAAGTTCAAGGGGGCCGAATACTTTCGCAAGGCACTGTAGCCTGTCTTCTCTTGAGAGCCATGTCTGCCTACGGCGGCCTTTCTCAATAGCAAGGCTATGCTCACTAAGTCTGTACATAGTCAAAGCTTTCCTTAAGTTTGGGTCAGTAACAGTGGTCAGGTATTCTGCCACTGTGTACTCTCTGTTTAGGGCCAAATAGCATTCTAGTTTGCTCTGTTTTTTTGTTAATTCTTTCCGATGTGTCAAGTAATTATCTTTTTGTTTTCTCATGATTTGTTTGGGTCTAATTGTGCTGCTGCCCTGGGGTTTGTGAACAGAGCCCCAGGACCCTTTATCTATCTCTCTTTATCTATCTGTCTCTCTATCTATCTACCTTTATCTATCTCTCTTTGTCTATCTCTCTTTAATTCAATTCTCAATTCAAGGGCTTTATTGGCATGGGAAACGTGTTAACATTGCCAAAGCAAGTGAGGTAGATCTATCTATCTATCTATCTATCTATCCTATCTATCTATCTATCTATCCATCTACCTTTATCTCTCTCTCTTTATCTCTCTACCTTAATCTGTCTATTCTTCCCTCTTCACCTCCCTGTCTCCCTTTCTCCACCTCTCACATATAACACCCTCCCTCTCTCTTGGTTTCTCTCTCTCTCGGTTTCTCTCTCTCTCTCTCTCTCTCTCTCTCTCTCTCTCTCTCTGGGTTATTAGATCTTCAGTTGAATTCTTCCTCTGAGATTCAACCAATTTATCCCAAATCTCCAGTGACACCCTATTTTCTGTCCAACCCACTTCCACACTCCTTCTGACCAGAGCTAGGGATTGGGGTGCTATTCGAGACAGAAACAGGCAGTCTGAGTGTCCAGTCAAGCTTGTGATTATGAGGAAATGAGTGTGATGTGGATCCATTGTAATTCCTCCCACAGATTTCCCCAAGAGCTGAATATGGGGAAGGTCAGCGCTGAGTTCATATGGAACCTGTTTGCCCTGGACATGAAATACGCCATGGAAGGTTAGTAGGAAATGCTATTGATCTGTCAAAACCCTGTGTGTCACTTCTCTCTGCTCTCTCTCTCTCTCTCTCTCTCTCTCTCTCTCTCTCTCTCTCTCTCTCTCTCTCTCTCTCTCTCTCTCTCTCTCTCTCTCTCTCAATCTTTCTTCCTCTCTCTGCCTCTATCTCTACTCGCTCCCTCTTCTCTCTGCTCTCCATACCTCTCTCTCTGCTTTCTTCCGCAGAGCTAAAGTAGGGCTTTTCCTTCAGACGACACACTATACATATATTACTATCTAAATCAGAGTCATGGTGGCAGGCTTGTGTAACATGTGTGTATGTGTGTGTCTGTGTGTATGTGCACAGGCTTGTGTAACATGTGTGTGTGTGTGTCTGTGTGTATGTGTGTATGTGCACAGGCTTGTGTAACATGTGTGTGTGTGTGTCTGTGTGTATGTGTGTATGTGCACAGGCTTGTGTAACGTGTGTGTGTGTGTCTGTGTGTATGTGTGTATGTGCACAGGCTTGTGTAACATGTGTGTGTGTGTGTCTGTGTGTATGTGTGTATGTGCACAGGCTTGTGTAACGTGTGTGTGTGTGTCTGTGTGTATGTGCACAGGCTTTGTGACGTGTGTGCAGAGTTTTGGATGTGCCGCGGGAGTGTGTCGCTCCAGGGAGTGCTCACATATCTCCTCTTACCTCGCCCTCCTCCTCCCTCCTCTTCCATAAAATCTGTGAAAACAGATGACCGGTTTGACCACAAAGTTCTTATCTCCTTATAATGGGACCTGCTTGCATCATTAAGGGATATTAAGGTCTTGCATCATTAAGGGATATTAAGGTGTTGCATCATTAAGGGATATTAAGGTGTTGCATCATTAAGGGATATTAAGGTGTTGCATCATTAAGGGATATTAAGGTGTTGCATCATTAAGGGATATTAAGGTGTTGCATCATTAAGGGATATTAAGGTTTTGCATCATTAAGGGATATTAAGGTTTTGCATCATTAAGGGATATTAAGGTCTTGCATCATTAAGGGATATTAAGGTCTTGCATCATTAAGGGATATTAAGGTTTTGCATCATTAAGGGATATTAAGGTTTTGCATCATTAAGGGATATTAAGGTTTTGCATCATTAAGGGATATTAAGGTCTTGCATCATTAAGGGATATTAAGGTTTTGCATCATTAAGGGATATTAAGGTTTTGCATCATTAAGGGATATTAAGGTCTTGCATCATTAAGGGATATTAAGGTCTTGCATCATTAAGGGATATTAAGGTTTTGCATCATTAAGGGATATTAAGGTTTTGCATCATTAAGGGATATTAAGGTCTTGCATCATTAAGGGATATTAAGGTTTTGCATCATTAAGGGATATTAAGGTTTTGCATCATTAAGGGATATTAAGGTTTTGCATCATTAAGGGATATTAAGGTTTTGCATCATTAAGGGATATTAAGGTTTTGCATCATTAAGGGATATTAAGGTTTTGCATCATTAAGGGATATTAAGGTGTTGCATCATTAAGGGATATTAAGGTTTTGCATCATTAAGGGATATTAAGGTGTTGCATCATTAAGGGATATTAAGGTTTTGCATCATTAAGGGATATTAAGGTTTTGCATCATTAAGGGATATTAAGGTGTTGCATCATTAAGGGATATTAAGGTTTTGCATCATTAAGGGATATTAAGGTGTTGCATCATTAAGGGATATTAAGGTGTTGCATCATTAAGGGATATTAAGGTTTTGCATCATTAAGGGATATTAAGGTGTTGCATCATTAAGGGATATTAAGGTGTTGCATCATTAAGGGATATTAAGTTCTTGCATCATTAAGGGATATTAAGGTCTTGCATGTAGGCATTCTATTTCCAGAGGTTTAAGATATTAGATTAGGGCGTTCTTTCCCATACATCATAATTGCTATTTGTTTTACCACAATTCTTCAGTGGTTTTATATTAGCTATGTATTTTAATGGGAACATAAATCTACATAAATCTCAAATAAACCTGAACTGGTATGGGGCTGTGCATCTGGCGGTGTGCGTAGGACTGCAAGCTTGCCTGCCTTCATGTGTGAGTGTGTGTGTGTGTGTGTGTGTGTGTGTGTGTGTGTGTGTGTGTGTGTGTGTGTGTGTGAGAGAGAGAATGTCCCCAGTCAGTGCTATTAAGAAAGCAGGTCATTGTGTGTTAGTTCCATCTGTTTGGAGGAGAAAGGAAAGCAGTGACCTCACCAGTGGCCAGTCTTTTTTATGCACGTGGTGTCAGAATGCACTTACTTTTCCAAAATGGGATTGTTACACAACAGAACAATTCACCCACACTGCCCTCAGACCAAGGTACGCTGCCTGCTAATGATCTATTGGCTATAGAGCAACTTGTCAATTTCAAATTATTTTTTAACAAGTTGTTTTTATTTTCTAACAACTGTTTGAATTGAGGTGTGTTCTGCCCATTTCACTGTTGTTTCTGTTTGAGACATTACTGAGCCAGACAAATGTCTCTCTTCGTTGAGAGCCCAAGCACAAACGTTTTCCTCCCTGGCACATTTTCTGGCTGGCGGCCACATTGCCTTCACTATTAATAATAACTTTACATTTACATTTAAGTCATTTAGCAGACGCTCTTATCCAGAGCGACTTACAAATTGGTGCGTTCACCTTAAGACATCCAGTGGAACAGCCGCTTTACAATAGTGCATCTAAATCTAGTAAGGGGGGTGAGAAGGATTACTTTATCCTATCCTAGGTATTCCTGAAAGAGGTGGGGTTTCAGGTGTCTCCGGAAGGTGGTGATTGACTTTGGGCAATAACTTTTCCTATCAAAGTAAGTGTCACGTCCTGACCATAGAGAGCCTTCATTTCTATGGTACAGTAGGTCAGGGCGTGACTGGGGGTTAGTCTAGTTTATTGTTTCTATGTGGGGTTCTAGTTTTGTTTTTCTATGTTGGTGATTTTGTATGAATCCCAATTAGAGGCAGCTGGTAATCGTTGTCTCTAATTGGGGATCATATTTAGGTAGCCTTTTTTTCCACCTGTGTTTGTGGGATATTATTTATGTGTAGTTGCATGTTAGCACTCCATTGTCGTCACATTTAGTTTATTTCTTTATTGTTTTGTTGTGTGGTTCACTTACTTTAAATAACAGATGTGGTACCCAGATGACGCTGCACGTTTGGTCCGAGTATGATTCCAACGATCGTGACAGAATATCCCACCAGTCAAGGACCAAGCAGCGGGCAACGATGGGGAAAATAAGTTGGACATGGGAGGAAATAATGGAAGGACAGGGGATACTTCCTTGGCAGGAGTCACAGAGGACGCAAGGAGAGAAGGGAGAACAGCGACGACACTGGGTTCGCGGCCACAAGGAAAGCCCAAAAGACAGCCCGAAAAACATTTTTTGGGGGGGGGGACACGGGGTGAATAGAACAGTGCGAGGAGGGATACCGGAGAATGGAGTTGGCGAGGAGTATGCGGAAACGCAGGCGTTTGGAGGAGAGTGTTACCAGTCAGGTGCAATCTGTGCCGGTCCCACGCATCAGGCCTCCAGTGCGCTTTCCCAGTCCGGTACGTCCTGTGCCTGCTCCTCGCACTCGCCCAGATGTACGCCTCCACAGCCCAGTACGTCCTGTGCCTGCTCCTCGCACTCGCCCAGATGTACGCCTCCACAGCCCAGTATGTCCTGTGCTAGCTCCTCGCACTTACCGTGCGAAGTGTGACATCGTTCCGGTACAATTTGTGCCGGCTCTACACGTCAGGTCTCCAGGGCGCCTCCACAGCCCAGTGCGTCCTGTGCTAAGTGTGTCATCGAACCGGTACAATTTATGCAGGCTATACACACTAGGTCTCCAGTGCTCCTTCACAGCCCAGTACGTCCTGTTCCTTCTCCCCGCACTCGCCCTGAAGTGCGTGTCACCAGTCCGGTGCGACCTGTACTGGCCCCACGTATCAGGCCTCCAGTGCGCCTCCCCAGTCCAGTACGTCCTGTTCCTCCTCCCCGCACTCGCTCTGAAGTGCGTGTCACCAGTCCGGTGCCACCTGTACTGGCCCCACGCATCAGGCCTCCAGTGCGCCTCCCCAGTCCAGTACGTCCTCTTCCTCCTCCCCGCACTCGCTCTGAAGTGCGTGTCACCAGTCTGGTGCCACCTGTACTGGCCCCACGCATCAGGCCTCCAGTGCGCCTCCCCAGTCCAGTACGTCCTGTGCCTGCTCCTCGCGCTCACTCTGAGGTGCGTGTCACCACTCTGGTACCACCAGTGTCGGCCCCACGCACCAGGTTTCCTGCGACGATCCCAAGTCCAGAGCTTCTGGCGACGGTTCCCAGTCCAGAGCTTCCAGCGACGGTTCCCAGTCCAGAGCTTCCGGCGATGGTTCCCAGTCCAGAGCTTCCGGCGATGGTTCCTGGTCCAGAGCTTCCGGCGACAGTCCACAGTCCGGAACCTCCAACGACGGTCCACAGTCCGGAACCTCCAGAGACGGTCCACGGTCCGGAACCTCCAGAGATTGTCCACGGTCCAGAACCTCCTGAGACGGTCCACGGCCCGGAACCTCCTGAGACAGTCCAAGGCCCGGAATCACCTGAGATGGTCAATGGTCCGGAACCTTCGGCGAGGGTCAACGGTCCGGAGCTTCCAAACACGGCGTCCAGTCCAGCTCCATGGCAGGAGCTCTCCTCTGCGCCGATGCCCAGTCCAGACACGGCGTCCAGTCCCGCTCCATGGCAGGAGCTCTCCTCTGCGCCGATGCCCAGTCCAGACACGGCGTCCAGTCCCGCTCCATGGCAGGAGCTCTCCTCTGCGCCGATGCCCAGTCCAGACACGGCGTCCAGTCCCGCTCCATGGCAGGAGCTCTCCTCTGCGCCGATGCCCAGTCCAGACACGGCGTCCAGTCCAGCTCCATGGCAGGAGCCTTCCTTGACACCGAGGTCCAGTCCAGGCACAGTGTTCAGCGTGGCGCCATGTTTGTTGGCATCATAAAATGCATTCCGGTTGTCACGTAAATGTCTGCCAGGCCAAAGATGCTAGAACAAAATGAAGTGAAGGGATGGTTCAATCGTCTTTTGAGTAAACTTCAGGAAGTGAATGATGGTAAACGACACACCCCATTCAACATGCATACTGCAAACAGACCCAACTCATCTTGCAACATCTTATCTTTGGTTGATATGATAAAACAAATATGGCTGCCCACACAAAATACCCATCGCGTTTTATTCAATTATTTAGATCACTGGTGAGGTCACCCGTGATATGATGAATTGTAAATAGTCATTTCTATTATTATCTAATTACGGTTTCTGTCAGCTGAGACTTAGCTAAATATGACTGCTTGTGTTAGGTCACTCTTTCCTCAGGTAGCGCTACAACTAATGTAGCTGACATTTTCTGTTTTGGATGAGAATTGTGTTAGCCTTTCACATGGACGACATAACGTTGTGAAGACTGTGTTTCTGTGGAAAAAAAACAATGTGGCCAGCTCAAACGCTAACTGTTGCGTCAATTCTAACTGGACGTTCTAAATAAGTGTTCTACATTTACATTTAAGTCATTTAGCAGACGCTCTTATCCAGAGCGACTTACAAATTGGTGCTTTCACAGCGGATTGAGTGTACAATGCAGGGACCACTTTAGAATGATCACACCCGTGTGTTCGTACATGTCAAAGGGTTAAACACTATCCCACTGCATTATCCTCATTCACTTATATACAATAACTTCATGCACGCACTCACGCAAACACACACACACACACCCTAGCATGCACATAACCAGAACGTCCCAAGTCTGTTTGTGTGTGTGAGAGAGAGAGAGTTGCTGATAGAGCAACAGTTTCAATATAAAGGCAGGCGGCAGTTCATGTTGTATTTGAGAGAGAGATGCAGAGAGATGGAGGGAGAGCGATGGAAAGAGACTAAGTGAGAACAGCCTGGCCATAGAAACCGGCCGTCACAGACAAATCTGGCTACCCAGAGAGGACAGGTTGTGCTCACTCTGCCCTCAGAGAGGTCGAGACAGAGCTGCATTTTCTCCTACACTATGGGAACTATACTATTTTCTTTCCCAAAACTGAAAAACAATGCACACATTTTGAAACCAAGACAGAAAAGGAGAAAATTCAGTATGTATCAGGAGAAAAAACCCTTTGTGCCATATTAGCTTCAAAATACACTACATAACCAAAAGTATGTGGACACCTGCTCATCGAACATCTCATTCCAACAGTATGTGGACACCTGCTCATCGAACATCTCATTCCAAAATCATGGGCATTAATATGGAGTTGGTCCCCCCTTTGCTACTATAACAGCCTCCACTCTTTTGGGAAGGCTTTCCACTAGATGTTAGAACATTCAGCCACAAGAGCATTAGTGAGGTCAAGCACAGATGTTTGGGGATTAGGCCTGGCTCGCAGTCTGAGTTCCAATTCATCCCACAGGTGTTCGATGGGGTTGAGGTCAGGGCTCTGTGCAGGCCAGTCAAGTTCTTCCACACCGATCTCAACAAACCATGTCTGTATGTCTGTATGGGCCTCGCTTTGTGCACGGGGGCATTGTCATGTTGAAACAGGAAAGGGCCTTCCACAAACTGTTACCACGAAGTTGGAAGCACAGAATTGTCTAGAATGTCTAGAATGTCTAGAATTGTATGCTGTAGCGTTAAGATTTCCCTGAACCATGAAAAACAGCCCCAGGACATTATTCCTCCTCCATCAAACTTTACAGTTGGCACTTTGCATTGGGCCAGGTAGCGTCCTCCGCCAAACCCAGGTTCATCCATCACTGCCAGACGGTGAAGTGTGATTCATAACTCCAAAGAACGTATTTCCAGCTTTACACCACTCCAGACGATGTTTGGCATTGCTCACGGTGATCTTTGGCTTGTGTGCGGCTGCTAGGCCTTGGAAACCCATTTCATGAAGCTCTGACGAACAGTTCTTGTGCTGACGTTGCAATTTGGAACTCGTAGTGAATGTTGCAACCAAGGACAGACGATTTTCAGCACTCGGCGGTCCCAGCACTCGGCGGTCTCGGCGGTCCCGATTTGAAGTTGTGTCCACATACTTTGTATATATAGTGTATGTAGCTTCTCGCCACACTTGCAGGGATGGCCACAGACAACTTTGCTACATGTGTCTTTCTCACTATTTATTTATTGTCCTCATTAATTTCTTACTTCTTACTTCTTGTCATGTTAATTGTTACTACTCATTGAGTATTATTATTTTTATTATTATCATCAACAGTGTGCGGCATCATTGATATGTTGTATCTATATGTTAGCTTTTGAAATATATGTGGTAACACGTTCCATGCCTTTTAAAGCCATTTGAATTTGAGAGAGAGAGAAACAGAGAGAATATTGGAGAATGAGAGAGAGAGACAGAGAGATACAGAGAGAGACATTGAGAGACTGGGACAGAGAGAGAGAGAGACTGAGAGAGAGACATTGAGAGACTGAGACTGAGAGAGAAAGAGATTGAGAGAGAGACATTGAGAGACTGAGGCTGAGAGAGAGAGAGACAGAGAGACATTGAGAGACTGAGACAGAGAGAGAGACTGAGAGAGAGACATTGAGAGACTGAGGCTGAGAGAGAGAGAGACAGAGAGACATTGAGAGACTGAGGCTGAGAGAGAAAGAGATTGAGAGAGAGACATTGAGAGACTGGGACAGAGAGAGAGACTGAGAGAGAGACATTGAGAGACTGAGGCTGAGAGAGAGACATTGAGAGACTGGGACAGAGAGAGAGACTGAGAGAGAGACATTGAGAGACTGAGGCTGAGAGAGAGACATTGAGAGACTGGGACAGAGAGAGAGAGAGACTGAGAGAGAGACATTGAGAGACTGAGACTGAGAGAGAAAGAGATTGAGAGAGAGACATTGAGAGACTGAGGCTGAGAGAGAGAGAGACAGAGAGACATTGAGAGACTGAGACAGAGAGAGTTTGAGTTTTAAATCATCTTTATTGAGTCTGGGGGCCCACCACACAATAAATACTCATACAAAACCACATGTTACACATCAATTAAAAACACAACTCCAATTCCTCCTCCACAGTAACTAAACACAACAGCCTCTGAATACCCCATATACTCAAAAACAGATCAATATTGTTGACAAGTTTATAATAGGCAAACTCAACCCTTAGTCTCGATGCCAACATTCCCTCCAGCATTCTCACCACATCCACAGACCCCTGTCCCCGAATACTGTTCTTTCGGGTCTTACATATCGCTAATTTTGCTGCCCCTAACACAAAATGAAGCAACACAACTACACCCTTTTGACTGAACCTGTACTTTGGCCCAAATATATACAGTTGGGAAGAGAAAACCTCTCCCAACGTTGAGAACCAATTAGTGATCAGGTCAATCATCCCGACCAACCTGGGACACAGTAAAAACAGATGTGCCAGAGATTCAGACTCAGCACAGAATGGACACCCCTCCCCAACAGCAGGGTCCAGGTGTACCAGATGCATGTTGGTGGCTATAGCTCCATGTATTATTCTCCATTGGAGGTCAGCTGTCCTCTTATCAATAGGCAGTTTGTATAATGATCGCCAACAGCCTTTTGGAGAGGCACCTGGACCAAGCACACCCGCCCACCTCGTCGATTTTAGCCCTTCCAGGGAAGAGGCATGGGACACCTTTACACATATTCTGTACATGACCTTCTTTCCCACCTCCTTGAACTCCCCCAGCTCCGGGGTATCGAAGGAAAGCAGCATCCCGACGTCCTCCTCGAATGTCCCCATCGCATCACTAACAATCAGTACAGGGAACACATAATCCAGACCCTCCTTCCACCGATCAGAAATGGAAGTGTCTGTCTCATACTGCAGATGAAGCACTGGCAAGGAGTCGCAGACCTCAGCGACGACCTTCCTCAGTAGGCGAGATGATCGGCTCTTTCTCCCAGCTCCTCCAACGATCTGCTCCTGCTCCGCATCAGATGACCCAGCTTGGTACACCCCACGCCTAACAGGCATGAATGTAGGCTGGCTGAACCCAGAACACGGAACTGGATGGCAGTGTTGTGACTTGACAAGGACTCTCCAAGCCTGCATAACAGACTCATAAAATGGAGTCAGGCCAGGCAAATCACCCCCCTCCAGCTTTAAGAGGAAAAGGTGCTTGTTTAAGCCCAAACAGCCCAGTCTCCTCATCAGTATGTAGGCTGTTTCAACCCAGCTAGAACCGTCTCTGTACAACAATCTCTGGGCTGCTTGGAGCCGGAAAGCCATGATTCTAGAGGAAATGTCCACCAGGCCTTGCCCACCCGCGTGCAGTGGCAGGTACAGGGCTGCAGCTTTAATCCAGTGTTTTCCAGACCAGAAGAAATTGACAAGGGTCCTCTGAAGCTCTTGTATCAGACACTTTGGTGGCTGCAAAATCATTAGTCTGTGCCACAGGGTAGAGGCAGCAAGATTATTAGCTACCAGGACCCTTCCCCTATAAGACAGCTGGGGCAGCACCCATTTCCATCTTGACAGTCTGGC